>NC_080044.1:56973567-57008032 GCF_012489685.1 Lotus japonicus
CCCGCGATTGTCGAAAGCTGTGAGATGCTGCGCTCAAGAACATCAAATTCTCGACACAATCTGGAATGAAAGGATCACACCTCAGGCTACAAGTCGCGAATTTCAAACTGATTGAGGCCTCGCGTTGCTAACTTAACGAGCTAAAACTTTGGAAAAGAACTTTTGTGAAGTTTCGACTTTTAGGAAGGTCCCGCGATTGTCGGAAGCTGGGAGATGCTGCCGCTCAAGAACATCAAATTCTCGACACAGTCTGGAATGAAAGGATCACACCTCAGGCTACAAGTCTCGAAATTTCAGTCTGATTGAGGCCTCGCGTCGCTAACCTATAGAGCTACAACTTTGGAAAAGAACTTTTTGTGAAGTATCGACTTTTTGGAAGGTCCCGCGATTGTCGGAAGCTGTGAGATGCTGCCGCTCAAGAACATCAATTTCTCGACACACTCTGCATTGAAAGGATCACACCTCAGGCTACAAGTCGCGAAATTTCAGTCTGATTGCGGCCTCGCGGAGTTAACGTAACGAGCTACAACTTTGAAAATGAACTTTTGTGATGTTTCGACTTTTAGGAGGGTCCCGCGATTGTCGGAAGCTGTGAGATGCTGCCGCTCAAGAACATCAAATTCTCGACACAGTCTGCAGTGAAAGGATCACACCTCAGGCTACAAGTCGCGAAATTTCAGTCTGATTGAGGCCTCGCGGAGCTAACTTAACGAGCTACAACTTTGAAAAAGAACTTTTGTGAAGATTCGACTTTTAGGAGGGTCCCGCGATTGTCGGAAGCTGTGAGATGCTGCCGCTCAAGTACATCAAATTCTCGACACAGTCTGCGATGAAAGGATCATACCTCAGGCTACAAGTCGTGAAATTTCAGTCTGATTGAGGCCACGCGGAGCTAACTTAACGAGCTACAACTTTGAAAAAGAACTTTTGTGAAGTATCGACTTTTTGGAAGGTCCCGCGATTGTCGGAAGCTGTGAGATGCTGCCGCTCAAGAACATCAAATTCTCGACACAGTCTGCAATGAAAGGATCACACCTCAGGCTACAAGTCGCGAAATTTCAGTCTGATTGAGGCCTCGTGTTGCTAACTTAACGAGCTACAACTTTGGAAAAGAACTTTTGTGAAGTTTCGACTTTTATGAAGGGCCCGCGATTGTCGGAAGCTGTGAGATGCTGCCGCTCAAGAACATCAATTCTCGACACAGTCTGCAGTGAAAGGATCACACCTCAGGCTACAAGTCGCAAATTTCAGTCTGATTGAGGCCTCGCGGAGCTAACGTAACAAGCTACAACTTTGAAAAAAAACTTTTGTGAAGTTTCGACTTTTTGGAGGGTCCCGCGATTGTCGAAGCTGTGAGATGCTGCCGCTCAAGAACATCAAATTCTCGACACAATCTGGAATGAAAGGATCACACCTCAGGCAACAAGTCGCGAAATTTAAAACTGACTGAGGCCTCGCGTTGCTAACTTAACGAGCTAAAACTTTGGAAAAGAACTTTTGTGAAGTTTCGACTTTTAGGAAGGTCCCGCGATTGTCCGAAGCTGTGAGATGCTGCCGCTCAAGAACATCAAATTCTCGACACAGTCTGCAGTGAAAGGATCACACCTCAGGCTACAAGTCGCGAAATTTCAGTCTGATTGAGGCCTCGCGGAGCTAACGTAACGAGCTACAACTTTGAAAAAGAACTTTTGTGAAGTTTCGACTTTTTGGAGGGTCCCGCGATTGTCGGAAGCTGTGAGATGCTGCCGCTCAAGAACATCAAATTCTCGACACAATCTGGAATGAAAGGATCACACCTCAGGCTACAAGTCGCGAAATTTCAAACTGATTGAGGCCTCGCGTTGCTAACTTAACGAGCTAAAACTTTGGAAAAGAACTTTTGTGAAGTTTCGACTTTTAGGAAGGTCCCGCGATTGTCGGAAGCTGGGAGATGCTGCCGCTCAAGTACATCAAATTCTCGACACAGTCTGCGATGAAAGGATCATACCTCAGGCTACAAGTCGCGAAATTTCAGTCTGATTGAGGCCTCGCGGAGCTAACGTAACGAGCTACAACTTTGAAAAAGAACTTTTGTGAAGTTTCGACTTTTTGGAGGGTCCCGCGATTGTCGAAAGCTGTGAGATGCTGCCGCTCAAGAACATCAAATTCTCGACACAATCTGGAATGAAAGGATCACACCTCAGGCTACAAGTCGCGAAATTTCAAACTGATTGAGGCCTCGCGTTGCTAACTTAACGAGCTAAAACTTTGGAAAAGAACTTTTGTGAAGTTTCGACTTTTAGGAAGGTCCCGCGATTGTCGGAAGCTGGGAGATGCTGCCGCTCAAGAACATCAAATTCTCGACACAGTCTGGAATGAAAGGATCACACCTCAGGCTACAAGTCTCGAAATTTCAGTCTGATTGAGGCCTCGCGTCGCTAACCTATAGAGCTACAACTTTGGAAAAGAACTTTTGTGAAGTATCGACTTTTTGGAAGGTCCCGCGATTGTCGGAAGCTGTGAGATGCTGCCGCTCAAGAACATCAATTTCTCGACACACTCTGCATTGAAAGGATCACACCTCAGGCTACAAGTCGCGAAATTTCAGTCTGATTGCGGCCTCGCGGAGTTAACGTAACGAGCTACAACTTTGAAAATGAACTTTTGTGATGTTTCGACTTTTAGGAGGGTCCCGCGATTGTCGGAAGCTGTGAGATGCTGCCGCTCAAGAACATCAAATTCTCGACACAGTCTGCAGTGAAAGGATCACACCTCAGGCTACAAGTCGCGAAATTTCAGTCTGATTGAGGCCTCGCGGAGCTAACTTAACGAGCTACAACTTTGAAAAAGAACTTTTGTGAAGATTCGACTTTTAGGAGGGTCCCGCGATTGTCGGAAGCTGTGAGATGCTGCCGCTCAAGTACATCAAATTCTCGACACAGTCTGCGATGAAAGGATCATACCTCAGGCTACAAGTCGTGAAATTTCAGTCTGATTGAGGCCACGCGGAGCTAACTTAACGAGCTACAACTTTGAAAAAGAACTTTTGTGAAGTATCGACTTTTTGGAAGGTCCCGCGATTGTCGGAAGCTGTGAGATGCTGCCGCTCAAGAACATCAAATTCTCGACACAGTCTGCAATGAAAGGATCACACCTCAGGCTACAAGTCGCGAAATTTCAGTCTGATTGAGGCCTCGCGGAGCTAACGTAACGAGCTACAAATTTGAGAAAGAACTTTTGTGAAGTTTCGACTTTTTGGAGGGTCCCGCGATTGTCGGAAGCTGTGAGATGCTGCCGCTCAAGAACATCAAATTCTCGACACAATCTGGAATGAAAGGATCACACCTCACGCAACAAGTCGCGAAATTTAAAACTGACTGAGGCCTCGCGTTGCTAACTTAACGAGCTAAAACTTTGGAAAAGAACTTTTGTGAAGTTTCGACTTTTAGGAAGGTCCCGCGATTGTCCGAAGCTGTGAGATGCTGCCGCTCAAGAACATCAAATTCTCGACACAGTCTGCAGTGAAAGGATCACACCTCAGGCTACAAGTCGCGAAATTTCAGTCTGATTGAGGCCTCGCGGAGCTAACGTAACGAGCTACAACTTTAAAAAAGAACTTTTGTGAAGTTTCGACTTTTTGGAAGGTCCCGCGATTGTCGGATGCTGTGAGATGCTGCCGCTCAAGAACATCAAATTCTCGACACAATCTGGAATGAAAGGATCACACCTCAGGCTACAAGTCGCGAAATTTCAAACTGATTGAGGCCTCGCGTTGCTAACTTAACGAGCTAAAACTTTGGAAAAGAACTTTAGTGAAGTTTCGACTTATAGGAAGGTCCCGCGATTGTCGGAAGCTGGGAGATGCTGCCGCTCAAGTACATCAAATTCTCGACACAGTCTGCGATGAAAGGATCATACCTCAGGCTACAAGTCGCGAAATTTCAGTCTGATTGAGGCCTCGCGGAGCTAACGTAACGAGCTACAACTATGAAAAAGAACTTTTTTGGGATGTTTCGACTTTTTGGAGGGTCCCGCGATTGTCGGAAGCTGTGAGATGCTACCGCTCAAGAACATCAAATTCTCGACACAGTCTGCAGTGAAAGGATCACACCTCAGGCTACAAGTCGCGAAATTTCAGTCTGATTGAGGCCTCGCGGAGCTAACGTAACGAGCTACAACTTTGAAAAAGAACTTTTGTGAAGTTTCGACTTTTTGGAGGGTCCCGCGATTGTCGAAAGCTGTGAGATGCTGCCGCTCAAGAACATCAAATTCTCGACACAATCTGGAATGAAAGGATCACACCTCAGGCAACAAGTCGCGAAATTTAAAACTGACTGAGGCCTCGCGTTGCTAACTTAACGAGCTAAAACTTTGGAAAAGAACTTTTGTGAAGTTTCGACTTTTAGGAAGGTCCCGCGATTGTCCGAAGCTGTGAGATGCTGCCGCTCAAGAACATCAAATTCTCGACACAGTCTGCAGTGAAAGGATCACACCTCAGGCTACAAGTCGCGAAATTTCAGTCTGATTGAGGCCTCGCGGAGCTAACGTAACGAGCTACAACTTTGAAAAAGAACTTTTGTGAAGTTTCGACTTTTTGGAGGGTCCCGCGATTGTCGGAAGCTGTGAGATGCTGCTGCTCAAGAACATCAAATTCTCGACACAATCTGGAATGAAAGGATCACACCTCAGGCTACAAGTCGCGAAATTTCAAACTGATTGAGGCCTCGCGTTGCTAACTTAACGAGCTAAAACTTTGGAAAAGAACTTTTGTGAAGTTTCGACTTTTAGGAAGGTCCCGCGATTGTCGGAAGCTGGGAGATGCTGCCGCTCAAGTACATCAAATTCTCGACACAGTCTGCGATGAAAGGATCATACCTCAGGCTACAAGTCGCGAAATTTCAATCTGATTGAGGCCTCGCGGAGCTAACGTAACGAGCTACAACTTTGAAAAAGAACTTTTGTGAAGTTTCGACTTTTTGGAGGGTCCCGCGATTGTCGAAAGCTGTGAGATGCTGCCGCTCAAGAACATCAAATTCTCGACACAGTCTGGAATGAAAGGATCACACCTCAGGCTACAAGTCTCGAAATTTCAGTCTGATTGAGGCCTCGATTCGCTAACCTATTGAGCTACAACTTTGGAAAAGAACTTTTGTGAAGTATCGACTTTTTGGAAGGTCCCGCGATTGTCGGAAGCTGTGAGATGCTGCCGCTCAAGAACATCAATTTCTCGACACACTCTGCATTGAAAGGATCACACCTCAGGCTACAAGTCGCGAAATTTCAGTCTGATTGCGGCCTCGCGGAGTTAACGTAACGAGCTACAACTTTGAAAATGAACTTTTGTGATGTTTCGACTTTTAGGAGGGTCCCGCGATTGTCGGAAGCTGTGAGATGCTGCCGCTCAAGAACATCTTATTCTCGACATAGTCTGCAGTGAAAGGATCACACCTCAGGCTACTAGTCGCGAAATTTCAGTCTGATTGAGGCCTCGCGGAGCTAACGTAACGAGCTACAACTATGAAAAAGAACTTTTTGGGATGTTTCGACTTTTTGGAGGGTCCCGCGATTGTCGGAAGCTGTGAGATGCTACCGCTCAAGAACATCAAATTCTCGACACAGTCTGCAGTGAAAGGATCACACCTCAGGCTACAAGTCGCGAAATTTCAGTCTGATTGAGGCCTCGCGGAGCTAACGTAACGAGCTACAACTTTGAAAAAGAACTTTTGTGAAGTTTCGACTTTTTGGAGGGTCCCGCGATTGTCGAAAGCTGTGAGATGCTGCCGCTCAAGAACATCAAATTCTCGACACAATCTGGAATGAAAGGATCACACCTCAGGCTACAAGTCGCGAAATTTAAAACTGACTGAGGCCTCGCGTTGCTAACTTAACGAGCTAAAACTTTGGAAAAGAACTTTTGTGAAGTTTCGACTTTTAGGAAGGTCCCGCGATTGTCCGAAGCTGTGAGATGCTGCCGCTCAAGAACATCAAATTCTCGACACAGTCTGCAGTGAAAGGATCACACCTCAGGCTACAAGTCGCGAAATTTCAGTCTGATTGAGGCCTCGCGGAGCTAACGTAACGAGCTACAACTTTGAAAAAGAACTTTTGTGAAGTTTCGACTTTTTGGAGGGTCCCGCGATTGTCGGAAGCTGTGAGATGCTGCCGCTCAAGAACATCAAATTCTCGACACAATCTGGAATGAAAGGATCACACCTCAGGCTACAAGTCGCGAAATTTCAAACTGATTGAGGCCTCGCGTTGCTAACTTAACGAGCTAAAACTTTGGAAAAGAACTTTTGTGAAGTTTCGACTTTTAGGAAGGTCCCGCGATTGTCGGAAGCTGGGAGATGCTGCCGCTCAAGTACATCAAATTCTCGACACAGTCTGCGATGAAAGGATCATACCTCAGGCTACAAGTCGCGAAATTTCAGTCTGATTGAGGCCTCGCGGAGCTAACGTAACGAGCTACAACTTTGAAAAAGAACTTTTGTGAAGTTTCGACTTTTTGGAGGGTCCCGCGATTGTCGAAAGCTGTGAGATGCTGCCGCTCAAGAACATCAAATTCTCGACACAGTCTGGAATGAAAGGATCACACCTCAGGCTACAAGTCTCGAAATTTCAGTCTGATTGAGGCCTCGCGTCGCTAACCTATTGAGCTACAACTTTGGAAAAGAACTTTTGTGAAGTATCGACTTTTTGGAAGGTCCCGCGATTGTCGGAAGCTGTGAGATGCTGCCGCTCAAGAACATCAATTTCTCGACACACTCTGCATTGAAAGGATCACACCTCAGGCTACAAGTCGCGAAATTTAAGTCTGATTGCGGCCTCGCGGAGTTAACGTAACGAGCTACAACTTTGAAAATGAACTTTTTTGATGTTTCGACTTTTAGGAGGGTCCCGCGATTGTCGGAAGCTGTGAGATGCTGCCGCTCAAGAACATCTTATTCTCGACACAGTCTGCAGTGAAAGGATCACACCTCAGGCTACAAGTCGCGAAATTTCAGTCTGATTGAGGCCTCGCGGAGCTAACGTAACGAGCTACAACTATGAAAAAGAACTTTTTTGGGATGTTTCGACTTTTTGGAGGGTCCCGCGATTGTCGGAAGCTGTGAGATGCTACCGCTCAAGAACATCAAATTCTCGACACAGTCTGCAGTGAAAGGATCACACCTCAGGCTACAAGTCGCGAAATTTCAGTCTGATTGAGGCCTCGCGGAGCTAACGTAACGAGCTACAACTTTGAAAAAGAACTTTTGTGAAGTTTCGACTTTTTGGAGGGTCCCGCGATTGTCAAAAGCTGTGAGATGCTGCCGCTCAAGAACATCAAATTCTCGACACAATCTGGAATGAAAGGATCACACCTAAGGCTACAAGTCGCGAAATTTAAAACTGACTGAGGCCTCGCGTTGCTAACTTAACGAGCTAAAACTTTGGAAAAGAACTTTTGTGAAGTTTCGACTTTTAGGAAGGTCCCGCGATTGTCCGAAGCTGTGAGATGCTGCCGCTCAAGAACATCAAATTCTTGACACAGTCTGCAGTGAAAGGATCACACCTCAGGCTACAAGTCGCGAAATTTCAGTCTGATTGAGGCCTCGCGGAGCTAACGTAACGAGCTACAACTTTGAAAATGAACTTTTTTGATGTTTCGACTTTTAGGAGGGTCCCGCGATTGTCGGAAGCTGTGAGATGCTGCCTGTAAGGCCCAAGTTTTAACGTTTTGGATAAGTGAATAAAATAAAGGAGTTATTTGATTAAGATAAATTTGGGAAGGAAAGAGGTTCAGGAAAAGTCCAAGAATGTATCGAAAAACCGAAAGAGTTATAGCACGACTAACATACGCTTAATCCTAGGTCAAAGGTATTAGTGAATAGTTAATTTACGCTTTAGGACACGATGGAAACTAATTCCAAAAATCCTCAGAGAAATGTTAGAACTTCTCTTTTCCGTCCTTAAACAACCATTTCGATGCGAAATCCTGGAAAGTACGAACGTCAAATTCCAATTCTCGGAAGTTTGCCGAAACGGAATCCCTGATAGTTCGAAAAACCTAAGATCGACAGACGATGAAGACTTTTTCTATCCGGAAACTCAAATGAAGATTCCACCCGCGTTCACCTACTTCTCTCATCATTCCTAATCTTTCTTCAGAAGGAAGTTTTCTTGTCCGACGATCACTGCAAAAAGTAGTTTTTCGGGATAAACCGACTTACACCGACTTATGCCGATTTTGGATCTTTTGGTTTAATTCCAAGAATTTTATTTTGAGTTCTGGAATTCTGTCGCCAGAACCTATCTTAGAATGCGCAGAGGAACGCGCAGGAAAAATCGGAATCGCAAAAAAATCATTTTTCCGTTTTTTCCAAAACCTATAAATAGCTTGAAAAATTAGATTTTTTTCACAAAACCCATTTTCCCCACCCCTCCAAGCCGCGAGTTTCTAGAGAGAGAGAGAGATCCGGATCTTCGTCGTTTCTTGCCCGTTTGCTTCACCGTTCGTCACTAATCGAAGACCTCGAGGTAGGTAATCTATACTCTCCTTCGAATCGTCGTTTCTGTCCATTTCTCCTGCGACTTTCTGAGTTCAAAATTTTGAGGTTTTTGAAAAACTGTTCAAATCAGCTGATTTCAGCGTCTAAACTTCTTCCCTGCATGCTCCTGAGCGTGTTCTGCGGATTAGATTTTGTCAAATGTCGACGAAATGCCGCCGGGATCAATTTCTACCCTAAATACCCATTTTTCGCCAAAGTCGCAACCTTTACGCTCTAATCTATCGACTTGGCTTAGTGCTAGTAGGATTTGTCGTCATAAACGTCGTTGTGGACGTCCCCATCCAATTTGTTTTTCAAAAATCCAATTTTGAAATTCTGAGCTAAAAATAATGACCAAACTACCCCTATATCAGTTTTCGATCCGAAAATTTTTCCGAGCCTAGAACCGTCTTAGTTACGGCTTATGTTAACCTAGGAACCAAGTTTGATCGAAGAAAAATCGACCCTCCCAATTAAGGAAAGTGGCCGAGAGCTATATCAAGGGGGGAGGAGAATCCGATTTTTCGAAAACTTGTCTTAACGCGTTAGATTGTCGTACCACGGAGGTAGTAGTGTACTGTGTAACCCTAGGACTCTTTGATTGCTGAGTTTCTGACTCTTGGTGTTGATTTCTGTGATTTTTGCTTAAGGTTCGTTTGAGGAGATTCCAAGAAACCAAGGAGAAGAGCTTGAAGAACATTTGGAGGAGGAAGCTGGAAGACCCACCGGTGAGGGCTACTCTCTGAATTACTAGATAATGCTTTAGGTGTCGATGAAATTCGACTTGATTTATGTGTTATGCACTTAATTGCTAAATGTCTGAAATGATTTCTGAGGCTTCGGCCGAACTTGTTGAGTACTTGATGCCATGATATTGTGTGCTAAATGATTCACATGCTATGTGCTACATGGTTAACTTAGGATGTGTTGGAATATGCTGTTTATGTCTTTTGGTTGAGCTGTTTCAATGATGCTATTCCACTCGTGCCTATGTTTCTGGAAAGTGAGGATTACGGGCAGGTCATGCCGAATTTTTATGAGATTTTGAGAGAGTTTTAAAAGGACGAACGGAGTTCGGACCTTGTCATGCTCCAATGGATCGAGACCTTCTCAGGGAATTACTTGGGTTATGGGAACTTTGAAACTCATAGGGAATACGATAAGACTAAAAAGAGCTATTTTTATAAAGAAATTCATAAGATATTAAACAACCTCTAAACCTTTAAATAAAGATAACAATCTCGGATGCAAGCTTTGGATTGAAGTTTAGTTTTGGAAAACGAGAAGTGTCGTCGGATCCAAGTGTTGGGAAGATTTCGAGTTTTGGGTATGTTGATACTCATTCGCTCTGGGAGCAGTTTGTTTAGCCATCCAAGGGATGAGCCGAGAAGCTTCACGGAGGTGTGAGACCTTGTGAATGCGTGATACTCCACTGAGGCGTGAGACCTTGTGGAAAGCATGGATCTTCACTGAGGCGTGAGACCTCGTGAACAGCATGAAACTTCATTGAAGCGTGAGACTTCGTGCAAGTGTGTAAATTCACTGAGGCGTGAGACCTTGTGAAAGCATAAAACTTCACTGAAGCGTGAGACTTTGTGAATGTGTGAGACTCCACAGAAGCGTGAGACTTCGTGAGAGCATTGATGACTCGAAGAGTTGTCGTGAGTGGCTGCACTCTTTTGTTTATGATTAATTGTATTTTGTCGCAGAATCGACATTTACCTTAGGGTATTCTTTTAGAGACTTTAAGTTATCTAGAACACGTGGCGACGTGTCGGGTGAGGTCGGAGACGTTGTTTGGCTAATCACTTGCATTCATGCACTCATTTTGAGGTTAATACACGGCGTGATACCGGACCTCGGTGGATTCCAAAATGGTCATAAGACCCGGATTTCCATATTTAGGACACTACGGTGGTCCTCAGTAGCAGACGGAATGGCAGACCTACGGGTTCACTGCTGATCTGACTACTTTTGTGTGGTGTAAGAGACACGCGAGCAGGAAGGTACCCACCGTGGCTGGTGTTAGGGCCGTCTCGTTGATGTCCATCCTTCTTCCGGAATGCATTTTGTTACCCAGCATTGCATTTCATGCAACATACATGCTAACTTAGTTGCTGAGTGTGATTGGTAACTGTTTATCCTATTTTTTTGAGGCATGCTACTTGTTTTTGTGGCTCTTTATATTTATTGTGATACATGCAACCCTAGGAAGCTACTCCAAAACTTATAAGCCTGAGAGGCGAGTATATATATTATCCTATAATTGTATCTGGCTTTATTAATTATATAATTCTTTGGAGTTGACCCTCGCGTCTGCTGTGTGTGTTTGGGCGGACTACGCCATTTGTCAGATGAGTATGGGGGATTGGTTTACCATGGTCAGCCCATCAGGGGGGACCAGGTACGAGATGCTTGACCAAGACGACCCAGGTGCATGGGTGGTCGATCCCGAGGGCCACCGTGCGACCTACACCGGTCGGATCATGGAGGACCGTGTCGATCGATTCGGACGCTTGACGGAGGGAGTGATGAGGAGGCACATAGTGAGCTTCAACCTGCCTCCAGGAGTACACTGTGGACCCGGCTTGGGAGTACCTCCACCGCCACCATCTCCTTCAGATGATGAGGACCCTTCTGAGGAGTTGCCAGTAGGTGGGGCTTCGACGGAGTCTAGTCCGTCTACTGCTGCTGCTGTCGTTGCGGATCTCGTTCCGGGCCCCGAGCCCGAGAGTCCAGTGCGGGAGCGCATTAGGGTGGACAGAGAGGGCAGTGTTGAGTACGTCGACCTAGTCGTCCTGGATGCAGATTCGGATGACGACCGCGCTAGCGTGTAGGATCGAGTGCTAGTGTGGGCTCCTCGGGTAGGGATAGTGTAGGAGTTGTGTCGATGCTCTGACCGTCATGCTTCCGTTTTTGGGGACCGGGTAGTTTTCCTACCGGTAGCTTTTGTGTGGTTTCCTATGGAGATCGCAGAGAGCTGGTTGGATTTAGGGGGGTCTTTTCTTAGGCCGCTGGGCCAACTTGCTCTCAGTTTTTGTAGGTTAGTGTTGCGGACACAGCATCTTTATTTTGGACTGTACATATTGCCTTCGGGCGTTACTCTTTTCTGTCACCCGACACGAGGCATGTATATATAGTTGTATAGTAGTTCCTTTTATCTTTTGTTGGGGAGTTTTATTGCTTTCTGTCTTTAGTTATATTGTCGAAAAAAAATAATTCACGTTTTTCCGCTTAAAGTATTTTCTTTTGGTTACTAAAGTGACGCCACCGAAATCGGGGTGTTACACTGCCGCTCAAGAACATCTTATTCTCGACACAGTCTGCAGTGAAAGGATCACACCTCAGGCTACAAGTCGCGAAATTTCAGTCTGATTGAGGCCTCGCGGAGCTAACGTAACGAGCTACAACTTTGAAAAAGAACTTTTGTGAAGTTTCGACTTTTTGGAGGGTCCCGCGATTGTCGGAAGCTGTGAGATGCTGCCGCTCAAGAACATCAAATTCTCGACACAATCTGGAATGAAAGGATCACACCTCAGGCTACAAGTCGCGAAATTTCAAACTGATTGAGGCCTCGCGTTGCTAACTTAACGAGCTAAAACTTTGGAAAAGAACTTTTGTGAAGTTTCGACTTTTAGGAAGGTCCCGCGATTGTCAAAAGCTGGGAGATGCTGCCGCTCAAGTACATCAAATTCTCGACACAGTCTGCGATGAAAGGATCATACCTCAGGCTACAAGTCGCGAAATTTCAGTCTGATTGAGGCCTCGCGGAGCTAACGTAACGAGCTACAACTTTGAAAAAGAACTTTTGTGAAGTTTCGACTTTTTGGAGGGTCCCACGATTGTCGAAAGCTGTGAGATGCTGCCGCTCAAGAACATCAAATTCTCGACACAGTCTGGAATGAAAGGATCACACCTCAGGCTACAAGTCTCGAAATTTCAGTCTGATTGAGGCCTCGCGTCGCTAACCTATTGAGCTACAACTTTGGAAAAGAACTTTTGTGAAGTATCGACTTTTTGGAAGGTCCCGCGATTGTCGGAAGCTGTGAGATGCTGCCGCTCAAGAACATCAATTTCTCGACACACTCTGCATTGAAAGGATCACACCTCAGGCTACAAGTCGCGAAATTTAAGTCTGATTGCGGCCTCGCGGAGTTAACGTAACGAGCTACAACTTTGAAAATGAACTTTTTTGATGTTTCGACTTTTAGGAGGGTCCCGCGATTGTCGGAAGCTGTGAGATGCTGCCGCTCAATAACATCTTATTCTCGACACAGTCTGCCGTGAAAGGATCACACCTCAGGCTACAAGTCGCGAAATTTCAGTCTGATTGAGGCCTCGCGGAGCTAACGTAACGAGCTACAACTATGAAAAAGAACTTTTTTGGGATGTTTCGACTTTTTGGAGGGTCCCGCGATTGTCGGAAGCTGTGAGATGCTACCGCTCAAGAACATCAAATTCTCGACACAGTCTGCAGTGAAAGGATCACACCTCAGGCTACAAGTCGCGAAATTTCAGTCTGATTGAGGCCTCGCGGAGCTAACGTAACGAGCTACAACTTTGAAAAAGAACTTTTGTGAAGTTTCGACTTTTTAGAGGGTCCCGCGATTGTCGAAAGCTGTGAGATGCTGCCGCTCAAGAACATCAAATTCTCGACACAATCTGGAATGAAAGGATCACACCTCAGGCAACAAGTCGCGAAATTTAAAACTGACTGAGGCCTCGCGTTGCTAACTTAACGAGCTAAAACTTTGGAAAAGAACTTTTGTGAAGTTTCGACTTTTAGGAAGGTCCCGCGATTGTCCGAAGCTGTGAGATGCTGCCGCTCAAGAACATCAAATTCTCGACACAGTCTGCAGTGAAAGGATCACACCTCAGGCTACAAGTCGCGAAATTTCAGTCTGATTGAGGCCTCGCGGAGCTAACGTAACGAGCTACAACTTTGAAAAAGAACTTTTGTGAAGTTTCGACTTTTTGGAGGGTCCCGCGATTGTCGGAAGCTGTGAGATGCTGCCGCTCAAGAACATCAAATTCTCGACACAATCTGGAATGAAAGGATCACACCTCAGGCTTCAAGTCGCGAAATTTCAAACTGATTGAGGCCTCGCGTTGCTAACTTAACGAGCTAAAACTTTCGAAAAGAACTTTTGTGAAGTTTCGACTTTTAGGAAGGTCCCGCGATTGTCGGAAGCTGGGAGATGCTGCCGCTCAAGTACATCAAATTCTCGACACAGTCTGCGATGAAAGGATCATACCTCAGGCTACAAGTCGAGAAATTTCAGTCTGATTGAGGCCTCGCGGAGCTAACGTAACGAGCTACAACTTTGAAAAAGAACTTTTGTGAAGTTTCGACTTTTTGGAGGGTCCCGCGATTGTCGAAAGCTGTGAGATGCTGCCGCTCAAGAACATCAAATTCTCGACACAGTCTGGAATGAAAGGATCACACCTCAGGCTACAAGTCTCGAAATTTCAGTCTGATTGAGGCCTCGCGTTGCTAACCTATTGAGCTACAACTTTGGAAAAGAACTTTTGTGAAGTATCGACTTTTTGGAAGGTCCCGCGATTGTCGGAAGCTGTGAGATGCTGCCGCTCAAGAACATCAATTTCTCGACACACTCTGCATTGAAAGGATCACACCTCAGGCTACAAGTCGCGAAATTTCAGTCTGATTGCGGCCTCGCGGAGTTAACGTAACGAGCTACAACTTTGAAAATGAACTTTTGTGATGTTTCGACTTTTTGGAGGGTCCCGCGATTGTCGGAAGCTGTGAGATGCTACCGCTCAAGAACATCAAATTCTCGACACAGTCTGCAGTGAAAGGATCACACCTCAGGCTACAAGTCGCGAAATTTCAGTCTGATTGAGGCCTCGCGGAGCTAACGTAACGAGCTACAACTTTGAAAAAGAACTTTTGTGAAGTTTCGACTTTTTGGAGGGTCCCGCGATTGTCGAAAGCTGTGAGATGCTGCCGCTCAAGAACATCAAATTCTCGACACAGTCTGGAATGAAAGGATCACACCTCAGGCTACAAGTCTCGAAATTTCAGTCTGATTGAGGCCTCGCGTTGCTAACCTATTGAGCTACAACTTTGGAAAAGAACTTTTGTGAAGTATCGACTTTTTGGAAGGTCCCGCGATTGTCGGAAGCTGTGAGATGCTGCCGCTCAAGAACATCAAATTCTCGACACAATCTGGAATGAAAGGATCACACCTCAGGCTACAAGTCGCGAAATTTCAAACTGACTGAGGCCTCGCGTTGCTAACTTAACGAGCTACAACTTTGGAAAAGAACTTTTGTGAAGTTTCGACTTTTAGGAAGGGCCCGCGATTGTCGGAAGCTGTGAGATGCTGCCGCTCAAGAACATCAATTTCTCGACACACTCTGCAATGAAAGTATCACACCTCGGGCTACAAGTCGTGAAATTTCAGTCTGATTGAGGCCTCGCGGAGCTAACGTAACGAGCTACAAATTTGAGAAAGAACTTTTGTGAAGTTTCGACTTTTTGGAGGGTCCCGTGATTGTCGGAAGCTGTGAGATGCTGCCGCTCAAGAACATCAAATTCTCGACACAATCTGGAATGAAAGGAACACACCTCAGGCTACAAGTCGTGAAATTTCAAACTGATTGAGGCCTCGCGTTGCTAACTTAACGAGCTAAAACTTTGGAAAAGAACTTTTGTGAAGTTTCGACTTTTAGGAAGGTCCCGCGATTGTCGGAAGCTGGGAGATGCTGCCGCTCAAGAACATCAATTTCTCGACACAGTCTGCAGTGAAAGGATCACACCTCAGGCTACAAGTCGCGAAATTTCAGTCTGATTGAGGCCTCGCGGAGCTAATGTAACGAGCTACAACTTTGAAAAAGAAATTTTGTCAAGTTTCGACTTTTTGGAGGGTCCCGCGATTGTCGCAAGCTGTGAGATGCTGCCGCTCAAGAACATCAAATTCTCGACACAGTCTGGAATGAAAGGATCACACCTCAGGCTACAAGTCTCGAAATTTCAGTCTGATTGAGGCCTAGCGTTGCTAACCTATTGAGCTACAACTTTGGAAAAGAACTTTTGTGAAGTATCGACTTTTTGGAAGGTCCCGCGATTGTCGGAAGCTGTGAGATGCTGCCGCTCAAGAACATCAAATTCTCGACACACTCTGCATTGAAATGATCACACCTCAGGCTACAAGTCGCGAAATTTCAGTCTAATTGCGGCCTCGCGGAGTTAACGTAACGAGCTACAACTTTGAAAATGAACTTTTGTGATGTTTCGACTTTTAGGAGGGTCCCGCGATTGTCGGAAGCTGTGAGATGCTGCCGCTCAAGAACATCAAATTCTCGACACAGTCTGCAGTGAAAGGATCACACCTCAGGCTACAAGTCGCGAAATTTCAGTCTGATTGATGCCTCGCGGAGCTAACTTAACGAGCTACAACTTTGAAAAAGAATTTTTGTGAAGATTCGACTTTTAGGAGGGTCCCGCGATTGTCGGAAGCTCTGAGATGCTGCCGCTCAAGTACATCAAATTCTCGACACAGTCTGCGATGAAAGGATCATACCTCAGGCTACAAGTCGTGAAATTTCAGTCTGATTGAGGCCTCGCGTTGCTAACTTAACGAGCTACAACTTTGGAAAAGAACTTTTGTGAAGTTTCGACTTTTAGGAAGGGCCCGCGATTGTCGGAAGCTGTGAGATGCTGCCGCTCAAGAACATCAATTTCTCGACACACTCTGCAATGAAAGTATCACACCTCGGGCTACAAGTCGTGAAATTTCAGTCTGATTGAGGCCTCGCGGAGCTAACGTAACGAGCTACAAATTTGAGAAAGAACTTTTGTGAAGTTTCGACTTTTTGGAGGGTCCCGCGATTGTCGGAAGCTGTGAGATGCTACCGCTCAAGAACATCAAATTCTCGACACAATCTGGAATGAAAGGATCACACCTCAGGCTACAAGTCGCGAAATTTCAGTCTGATTGAGGCCTCGCGGAGCTAACGTAACGAGCTACAACTATGAAAAAGAACTTTTTTGGGATGTTTCGACTTTTTGGAGGGTCCCGCGATTGTCGGAAGCTGTGAGATGCTACCGCTCAAGAACATCAAATTCTCGACACAGTCTTGAATGAAAGGATCACACCTCAGGCTACAAGTCGCGAAATTTCAGTCTGATTGAGGCCTCGCGTTGCTAACTTAACGAGCTACAACTTTGGAAAAGAACTTTTGTGAAGTTTCGACTTTTAGGAAGGGCCCGCGATTGTCGGAAGCTGTGAGATGCTGCCGCTCAAGAACATCAATTTCTCGACACACTCTGCAATGAAAGTATCACACCTCGGGCTACAAGTCGTGAAATTTCAGTCTGATTGAGGCCTCGCGGAGCTAACGTAACGAGCTACAAATTTGAGAAAGAACTTTTGTGAAGTTTCGACTTTTTGAGGGTCCCGCGATTGTCGGAAGCTGTGAGATGCTGCCGCTCAAGAACATCAAATTCTCGACACAATCTGGAATGAAAGGATCACACCTCAGGCTACAAGTCGCGAAATTTCAAACTGACTGAGGCCTCGCGTTGCTAACTTAACGAGCTAAAATTTTGGAAAAGAACTTTTGTGAAGTTTCGACTTTTAGGAAGGTCCCGCGATTGTCCGAAGCTGTGAGATGCTGCCGCTCAAGAACATCAAATTCTCGACATAGTCTGCAGTGAAAGGATCACACCTCAGGCTACAAGTCGAGAAATTTCAGTCTGATTGAGGCCTCGCGGAGATAACGTAACGAGCTACAACTTTGAAAAAGAACTTTTGTGAAGTTTCGACTTTTTGGAGGGTCCCGCGATTGTCGGAAGCTGTGAGATGCTGCCGCTCAAGAACATCAAATTCTCGACACAATCTGGAATGAAAGGATCACACCTCAGGCTACAAGTCGCGAAATTTCAAACTGACTGAGGCCTCGCGTTGCTAACTTAACGAGCTAAAACTTTGGAAAAGAACTTTTGTGAAGTTTCGACTTTTAGGAAGGTCCCGCGATTGTCGGAAGCTGGGAGATGCTGCCGCTCAAGAACATCAATTTCTCGACACAGTCTGCAGTGAAAGGATCACACCTCAGGCTACAAGTCGCGAAATTTCAGTCTGATTGAGGCCTCGCGGAGCTAACGTAACGAGCTACAACTTTGAAAAAGAACTTTTGTGAAGTTTCGACTTTTTGGAGGGTCCCGCGATTGTCGGAAGCTGTGAGATGCTGCCGCTCAAGAACATCAAATTCTCGACACAGTCTGGAATGAAAGGATCACACCTCAGGCTACAAGTCTCGAAATTTCAGTCTGATTGAGGCCTCGCGGAGCTAACGTAACGAGCTACAACTTTGAAAAAGAACTTTTGTGAAGTTTCGACTTTTTGGAGGGTCCCGCGATTGTCGGAAGCTGTGAGATGCTGCCGCTCAAGAACATCAAATTCTCGACACAATCTGGAATGAAAGGATCACACCTCAGGCTACAAGTCGCGAAATTTCAAACTGACTGAGGCCTCGCGTTGCTAACTTAACGAGCTAAAATTTTGGAAAAGAACTTTTGTGAAGTTTCGACTTTTAGGAAGGTCCCGCGATTGTCCGAAGCTGTGAGATGCTGCCGCTCAAGAACATCAAATTCTCGACATAGTCTGCAGTGAAAGGATCACACCTCAGGCTACAAGTCGAGAAATTTCAGTCTGATTGAGGCCTCGCGGAGCTAACGTAACGAGCTACAACTTTGAAAAAGAACTTTTGTGAAGTTTCGACTTTTTGGAGGGTCCCGCGATTGTCGGAAGCTGTGAGATGCTGCCGCTCAAGAACATCAAATTCTCGACACAATCTGGAATGAAAGGATCACACCTCAGGCTACAAGTCGCGAAATTTCAAACTGACTGAGGCCTCGCGTTGCTAACTTAACGAGCTAAAACTTTGGAAAAGAACTTTTGTGAAGTTTCGACTTTTAGGAAGGTCCCGCGATTGTCCGAAGCTGTGAGATGCTGCCGCTCAAGAACATCAAATTCTCGACATAGTCTGCAGTGAAAGGATCACACCTCAGGCTACAAGTCGAGAAATTTCAGTCTGATTGAGGCCTCGCGGAGCTAACGTAACGAGCTACAACTTTGAAAAAGAACTTTTGTGAAGTTTCGACTTTTTGGAGGGTCCCGCGATTGTCGGAAGCTGTGAGATGCTGCCGCTCAAGAACATCAAATTCTCGACACAATCTGGAATGAAAGGATCACACCTCAGGCTACAAGTCGCGAAATTTCAAACTGACTGAGGCCTCGCGTTGCTAACTTAACGAGCTAAAACTTTGGAAAAGAACTTTTGTGAAGTTTCGACTTTTAGGAAGGTCCCGCGATTGTCGGAAGCTGGGAGATGCTGCCGCTCAAGAACATCAATTTCTCGACACAGTCTGCAGTGAAAGGATCACACCTCAGGCTACAAGTCGAGAAATTTCAGTCTGATTGAGGCCTCGCGGAGCTAACGTAACGAGCTACAACTTTGAAAAAGAACTTTTGTGAAGTTTCGACTTTTTGGAGGGTCCCGCGATTGTCGGAAGCTGTGAGATGCTGCCGCTCAAGAACATCAAATTCTCGACACAATCTGGAATGAAAGGATCACACCTCAGGCTACAAGTCGCGAAATTTCAAACTGACTGAGGCCTCGCGTTGCTAACTTAACGAGCTAAAATTTTGGAAAAGAACTTTTGTGAAGTTTCGACTTTTAGGAAGGTCCCGCGATTGTCCGAAGCTGTGAGATGCTGCCGCTCAAGAACATCAAATTCTCGACATAGTCTGCAGTGAAAGGATCACACCTCAGGCTACAAGTCGAGAAATTTCAGTCTGATTGAGGCCTCGCGGAGCTAACGTAACGAGCTACAACTTTGAAAAAGAACTTTTGTGAAGTTTCGACTTTTTGGAGGGTCCCGCGATTGTCGGAAGCTGTGAGATGCTGCCGCTCAAGAACATCAAATTCTCGACACAATCTGGAATGAAAGGATCACACCTCAGGCTACAAGTCGCGAAATTTCAAACTGACTGAGGCCTCGCGTTGCTAACTTAACGAGCTAAAACTTTGGAAAAGAACTTTTGTGAAGTTTCGACTTTTAGGAAGGTCCCGCGATTGTCCGAAGCTGTGAGATGCTGCCGCTCAAGAACATCAAATTCTCGACATAGTCTGCAGTGAAAGGATCACACCTCAGGCTACAAGTCGAGAAATTTCAGTCTGATTGAGGCCTCGCGGAGCTAACGTAACGAGCTACAACTTTGAAAAAGAACTTTTGTGAAGTTTCGACTTTTTGGAGGGTCCCGCGATTGTCGGAAGCTGTGAGATGCTGCCGCTCAAGAACATCAAATTCTCGACACAATCTGGAATGAAAGGATCACACCTCAGGCTACAAGTCGCGAAATTTCAAACTGACTGAGGCCTCGCGTTGCTAACTTAACGAGCTAAAACTTTGGAAAAGAACTTTTGTGAAGTTTCGACTTTTAGGAAGGTCCCGCGATTGTCGGAAGCTGGGAGATGCTGCCGCTCAAGAACATCAATTTCTCGACACAGTCTGCAGTGAAAGGATCACACCTCAGGCTACAAGTCGCGAAATTTCAGTCTGATTGAGGCCTCGCGGAGCTAACGTAACGAGCTACAACTTTGAAAAAGAACTTTTGTGAAGTTTCGACTTTTTGGAGGGTCCCGCGATTGTCGGAAGCTGTGAGATGCTGCCGCTCAAGAACATCAAATTCTCGACACAGTCTGGAATGAAAGGATCACACCTCAGGCTACAAGTCTCGAAATTTCAGTCTGATTGAGGCCTAGCGTTGCTAACCTATTGAGCTACAACTTTGGAAAAGAACTTTTGTGAAGTATCGACTTTTTGGAAGGTCCCGCGATTGTCGGAAGCTGTGAGATGCTGCCACTCAAGAACATCAATTTCTCGACACACTCTGCATTGAAAGGATCACACCTCAGGCTACAAGTCGCGAAATTTCAGTCTGATTGCGGCCTCGCGGAGTTAACGTAACGAGCTACAACTTTGAAAATGAACTTTTGTGATGTTTCGACTTTTAGGAGGGTCCCGCGATTGTCGGAAGCTGTGAGATGCTGCCGCTCCAGAACATCAAATTCTCGACACAGTCTGCAGTGAAAGGATCACACCTCAGGCTACAAGTCGCGAAATTTCAGTCTGATTGAGGCCTCGCGGAGCTAACTTAACGAGCTACAACTTTGAAAAAGAACTTTTGTGAAGATTCGACTTTTAGGAGGGTCCCGCGATTGTCGGAAGCTGTGAGATGCTGCCGCTCAAGTACATCAAATTCTCGACACAGTCTGCGATGAAAGGATCATACCTCAGGCTACAAGTCGTGAAATTTCAGTCTGATTGAGGCCACGCGGAGCTAACTTAACGAGCTACAACTTTGAAAAAGAACTTTTGTGAGGTATCGACTTTTTGGAAGGTCCGCGATTGTCGGAAGCTGTGAGATGCTGCCGCTCAAGAACATCAAATTCTCAACACAGTCTGCAATGAAAGGATCACACCTCAGGCTACAAGTCGCGAAATTTCAGTCTGATTGAGGCCTCGCGTTGCTAACTTAACGAGCTACAACTTTGGTAAAGAACTTTTGTGAAGTTTCGACTTTTAGGAAGGGCCCGCGATTGTCGGAAGCTGTGAGATGCTGCCGCTCAAGAACATCAATTTCTCGACACACTCTGCAATGAAAGTATCACACCTCGGGCTACAAGTCGTGAAATTTCAGTCTGATTGAGGCCTCGCGGAGCTAACGTAACGAGCTACAACTATGAAAAAGAACTTTTTTGGGATGTTTCGACTTTTTGGAGGGTCCCGCGATTGTTGGAAGCTGTGAGATGCTACCGCTCAAGAACATCAAATTCTCGACACAGTCTGAATGAAAGGATCACACCTCAGGCTACAAGTCGCGAAATTTCAGTCTGATTGAGGCCTCGCGTTGCTAACTTAACGAGCTACAACTTTGGAAAAGAACTTTTGTGAAGTTTCGACTTTTAGGAAGGGCCCGCGATTGTCGGAAGCTGTGAGATGCTGCCGCTCAAGAACATCAATTTCTCGACACACTCTGCAATGAAAGTATCACACCTCGGGCTACAAGTCGCGAAATTTCAGTCTGATTGAGGCCTCGCGGAGCTAACGTAACGAGCTACAAATTTGAGAAAGAACTTTTGTGAAGTTTCGACTTTTTGAGGGTCCCGCGATTGTCGGAAGCTGTGAGATGCTGCCGCTCAAGAACACAAATTCTCGACACAATCTGGAATGAAAGGATCACACCTCAGGCTACAAGTCGCGAAATTTCAAACTGACTGAGGCCTTGCGTTGCTAACTTAACGAGCTAAAACTTTGGAAAAGAACTTTTGTGAAGTTTCGACTTTTAGGAAGGTCCCGCGATTGTCCGAAGCTGTGAGATGCTGCCGCTCAAGAACATCAAATTCTCGACACAGTCTGCAGTGAAAGGATCACACCTCAGGCTACAAGTCGAGAAATTTCAGTCTGATTGAGGCCTCGCGGAGCTAACGTAACGAGCTACAACTTTGAAAAAGAACTTTTGTGAAGTTTCGACTTTTTGGAGGGTCCCGCGATTGTCGGAAGCTGTGAGATGCTGCCGCTCAAGAACATCAAATTCTCGACACAATCTGGAATGAAAGGATCACACCTCAGGCTACAAGTCGCGAAATTTCAAACTGACTGAGGCCTCGCGTTGCTAACTTAACGAGCTAAAACTTTGGAAAAGAACTTTTGTGAAGTTTCGACTTTAAGGAAGGTCCCGCGATTGTCCGAAGCTGTGAGATGCTGCCCTCAAGAACATCAAATTCTCGACACAGTCTGCAGTGAAAGGATCACACCTCAGGCTACAAGTCGCGAAATTTCAGTCTGATTGAGGCCTCGCGGAGCTAACGTAACGAGCTACAACTTTGAAAAAGAACTTTTGTGAAGTTTCGACTTTTTGGAGGGTCCCGCGATTGTCGGAAGCTGTGAGATGCTGCCGCTCAAGAACATCAAATTCTCGACACAATCTGGAATGAAAGGATCACACCTCAGGCTACAAGTCGCGAAATTTCAAACTGATTGAGGCCTCGCGTTGCTAACTTAACGAGCTAAAACTTTGGAAAAGAACTTTTGTGAAGTTTCGACTTTTAGGAAGGTCCCGCGATTGTCGGAAGCTGGGAGATGCTGCCGCTCAAGAACATCAATTTCTCGACACAGTCTGCAGTGAAAGGATCACACCTCAGGCTACAAGTCGCGAAATTTCAGTCTGATTGAGGCCTCGCGGAGCTAACGTAACGAGCTACAACTTTGAAAAAGAACTTTTGTGAAGTTTCGACTTTTTGGAGGGTCCCGCGATTGTCGGAAGCTGTGAGATGCTGCCGCTCAAAACATCAAATTCTCAACACAGTCTGCAATGAAAGGATCACACCTCAGGCTACAAGTCGCGAAATTTCAGTCTGATTGAGGCCTCGCGTTGCTAACTTAACGAGCTACAACTTTGGAAAAGAACTTTTGTGAAGTTTCGACTTTTAGGAAGGGCCCGCGATTGTCGGAAGCTGTGAGATGCTGCCGCTCAAGAACATCAATTTCTCGACACACTCTGCAATGAAAGTATCACACCTCGGGCTACAAGTCGTGAAATTTCAGTCTGATTGAGGCCTCGCGGAGCTAACGTAACGAGCTACAAATTTGAGATAGAACTTTTGTGAAGTTTCGACTTTTTGGAGGGTCCCGCGATTGTCGGAAGCTGTGAGATGCTGCCGCTCAAGAACATCAAATTCTCGACACAATCTGGAATGAAAGGATCACACCTCAGGCTACAAGTCGCGAAATTTCAGTCTGATTGAGGCCTCGCGGAGCTAACGTAACGAGCTACAACTTTGGAAAAGAACTTTTGTGAAGTTTCGACTTTTAGGAAGGGCCCGCGATTGTCGGAAGCTGTGAGATGCTGCCGCTCAAGAACATCAATTTCTCGACACACTCTGCAATGAAAGTATCACACCTCGGGCTACAAGTCGCGAAATTTCAGTCTGATTGAGGCCTCGCGGAGCTAACGTAACGAGCTACAAATTTGAGAAAGAACTTTTGTGAAGTTTCGACTTTTTGAGGGTCCCGCGATTGTCGGAAGCTGTGAGATGCTGCCGCTCAAGAAAACCAAATTCTCGACACAATCTGGAATGAAAGGATCACACCTCAGCTACAAGTCGCGAAATTTCAAACTGACTGAGGCCTCGCGTTGCTAACTTAACGAGCTAAAACTTTGGAAAAGAACTTTTGTGAAGTTTCGACTTTTAGGAAGGTCCCGCGATTGTCCGAAGCTGTGAGATGCTGCCGCTCAAGAACATCAAATTCTCGACACAGTCTGCAGTGAAAGGATCACACCTCAGGCTACAAGTCGGAAATTTCAGTCTGATTGAGGCCTCGCGGAGCTAACGTAACGAGCTACAACTTTGAAAAAGAACTTTTGTGAAGTTTCGACTTTTTGGAGGGTCCCGCGATTGTCGGAAGCTGTGAGATGCTGCCGCTCAAGAACATCAAATTCTCGACACAATCTGGAATGAAAGGATCACACCTCAGGCTACAAGTCGCGAAATTTCAAACTGACTGAGGCCTCGCGTTGCTAACTTAACGAGCTAAAACTTTGGAAAAGAACTTTTGTGAAGTTTCGACTTTTAGGAAGGCCCGCGATTGTCCGAAGCTGTGAGATGCTGCCCTCAAGAACATCAAATTCTCGACACAGTCTGCAGTGAAAGGATCACACCTCAGGCTACAAGTCGCGAAATTTCAGTCTGATTGAGGCCTCGCGGAGCTAACGTAACGAGCTACAACTTGAAAAAGAACTTTTGTGAAGTTTCGACTTTTTGGAGGGTCCCGCGATTGTCGGAAGCTGTGAGATGCTGCCGCTCAAGAACATCAAATTCTCGACACAATCTGGAATGAAAGGATCACACCTCAGGCTACAAGTCGCGAAATTTCAAACTGATTGAGGCCTCGCGTTGCTAACTTAACGAGCTAAAACTTTGGAAAAGAACTTTTGTGAAGTTTCGACTTTTAGGAAGGTCCCGCGATTGTCGGAAGCTGGGAGATGCTGCCGCTCAAGAACATCAATTTCTCGACACAGTCTGCAGTGAAAGGATCACACCTCAGGCTACAAGTCGCGAAATTTCAGTCTGATTGAGGCCTCGCGGAGCTAACGTAACGAGCTACAACTTTGAAAAAGAACTTTAGTGAAGTTTCGACTTTTTGGAGGGTCCCGCGATTATCGGAAGCTGTGAGATGCTGCCGCTCAAGAACATCAAATTCTCGACACAGTCTGGAATGAAAGGATCACACCTCAGGCTACAAGTCTCGAAATTTCAGTCTGATTGAGGCCTCGCGTTGCTAACCTATTGAGCTACAACTTTGGAAAAGAACTTTTGTGAAGTATCGACTTTTTGGAAGGTCCCGCGATTGTCGGAAGCTGTGAGATGCTGCCGCTCAAGAACATCAATTTCTCGACACACTCTGCATTGAAAGGATCACACCTCAGGCTACAAGTCGCGAAATTTCAGTCTGATTGAGGCCTCGCGGAGCTAACTTAACGAGCTACAACTTTGAAAAAGAACTTTTGTGAAGATTCGACTTTTAGGAGGGTCCCGCGATTGTCGGAAGCTGTGAGATGCCGCCGCTCAAGAACATCAAATTCTCGACACAGTCTGCAGTGAAAGGATCACACCTCAGGCTACAAGTCGCGAAATTTCAGTCTGATTGAGGCCTCGCGGAGCTAACTTGACGAGCTACAACTTTGAAAAAGAACTTTTGTGAAGATTCGACTTTTAGGAGGGTCCCGCGATTGTCGGAAGCTGTGAGATGCTGCCGCTCAAGTACATCAAATTCTCGACACAGTCTGCGATGAAAGGATCATACCTCAGGCTACAAGTCGTGAAATTTCAGTCTGATTAGGCCACGCGGAGCTAACTTAAGAGCTACTGAAAAAGAACTTTTGTGAAGTATCGACTTTTTGGAGGTCCCGCGATTGTCGGAAGCTGTGAGATGCTGCCGCTCAAGAACATCAAATTCTCACACAGTCTGCAATGAAAGGATCACACCTCAGGCAACAAGTCGCGAAATTTCAGTCTGATTGAGGCCTCGCGTTGCTAACTTAACGAGCTACAACTTTGGAAAAGAACTTTTGTGAAGTTTCGACTTTTAGGAAGGGCCCGCGATTGTCGGAAGCTGTGAGATGCTGCCGCTCAAGAACATCAATTTCTCGACACTCTGCAATGAAAGTATCACACCTCGGGCTACAAGTCGTGAAATTTCAGTCTGATTGAGGCCTCGCGGAGCTAACGTAACGAGCTACAAATTTGAGAAAGAACTTTTGTGAAGTTTCGACTTTTTGGAGGGTCCCGCGATTGTCGGAAGCTGTGAGATGCTGCCGCTCAAGAACATCAAATTCTCGACACAATCTGGAATGAAAGGATCACACCTCAGGCTACAAGTCGCGAAATTTCAAACTGACTGAGGCCTCGCGTTGCTAACTTAACGAGCTAAAACTTTGGAAAAGAACTTTTGTGAAGTTTCGACTTTTAGGAAGGTCCCGCGATTGTCGAAGCTGTGAGATCTGCCGCTCAAGAACATCAAATTCTCGACACAGTCTGCAGTGAAAGGATCACACCTCAGGCTACAAGTCGCGAAATTTCAGTCTGATTGAGGCCTCGCGGAGTTAACGTAACGAGCTACAACTTTAAAAAAGAACTTTTGTGAAGTTTCGACTTTTTGGAGGGTCCCGCGATTGTCGGAAGCTGTGAGATGCTGCCGCTCAAGAACATCAAATTCTCGACACAATCTGGAATGAAAGGATCACACCTCAGGCTACAAGTCGCGAAATTTCAAACTGATTGAGGCCTCGCGTTGCTAACTTAACGAGCTAAAACTTTGGAAAAGAACTTTGTGAAGTTTCGACTTTTAGGAAGGTCCCGCGATTGTCGGAAGCTGGGAGATGCTGCCGCTCAAGAACATCAATTTCTCGACACAGTCTGCAGTGAAAGGATCACACCTCAGGCTACAAGTCGCGAAATTTAAGTCTGATTGAGGCCTCGCGGAGCTAACGTAACGAGCTACAACTTTGAAAAAGAACTTTTGTGAAGTTTCGACTTTTTGGAGGGTCCCGCGATTGTCGGAAGCTGTGAGATGCTGCCGCTCAAGAACATCAAATTCTCGACACAGTCTGGAATGAAAGGATCACACCTCAGGCTACAAGTCTCGAAATTTCAGTCTGATTGAGGCCTCGCGTTGCTAACCTATTGAGCTACAACTTTGGAAAAGAACTTTTGTGAAGTATCGACTTTTTGGAAGGTCCCGCGATTGTCGGAAGCTGTGAGATGCTGCCGCTCAAGAACATCAATTTCTCGACACACTCTGCATTGAAAGGATCACACCTCAGGCTACAAGTCGCGAAATTTCAGTCTGATTGCGGCCTCGCGGAGTTAACGTAACGAGCTACAACTTTGAAAATGAACTTTTGTGATGTTTCGACTTTTAGGAGGGTCCCGCGATTGTCGGAAGCTGTGAGATGCTGCCGCTCAAGAACATCAATTCTCGACACAGTCTGCAGTGAAAGGATCACACCTCAGGCTAAAAGTCGCGAAATTTCAGTCTGATTGAGGCCTCGCGGAGCTAACTTAACGAGCTACAACTTTGAAAAAGAACTTTTGTGAAGTTTCGACTTTTTGGAGGGTCCCGCGATTGTCGGAAGCTGTGAGATGCTGCCGCTCAAGAACATCAAATTCTCGACACAGTCTGGAATGAAAGGATCACACCTCAGGCTACAAGTCTCGAAATTTCAGTCTGATTGAGGCCTCGCGTTGCTAACCTATTGAGCTACAACTTTGGAAAAGAACTTTTGTGAAGTATCGACTTTTTGGAAGGTCCCGCGATTGTCGGAAGCTGTGAGATGCTGCCGCTCAAGAACATCAATTTCTCGACACACTCTGCATTGAAAGATCACACCTCAGGCTACAAGTCGCGAAATTTCAGTCTGATTGCGGCCTCGCGGAGTTAACGTAACGAGCTACAACTTTGAAAATGAACTTTTGTGATGTTTCGACTTTTAGGAGGGTCCCGCGATTGTCGGAAGCTGTGAGATGCTGCCGCTCAAGAACATCAAATTCTCGACACAGTCTGCAGTGAAAGGATCACACCTCAGGCTACAAGTCGCGAAATTTCAGTCTGATTGAGGCCTCGCGGAGCTAACTTAACGAGCTACAACTTTGAAAAAGAACTTTTGTGAAGTTCGACTTTTAGGAGGGTCCCGCGATTGTCGGAAGCTGTGAGATGCTGCCGCTCAAGAACATCAAATTCTCGACACAGTCTGCGATGAAAGGATCATACCTCAGGCTACAAGTCGTGAAATTTCAGTCTGATTGAGGCCCGCGGAGCTAACTTAACGAGCTACAACTTTGAAAAAGAACTTTTGTGAAGTATCGACTTTTTGGAAGGTCCCGCGATTGTCGGAAGCTGTGAGATGCTGCCGCTCAAGAACATCAATTTCTCGACACACTCTGCATTGAAAGGATCACACCTCAGGCTACAAGTCGCGAAATTTCAGTCTGATTGCGGCCTCGCGGAGTTAACGTAACGAGCTACAACTTGAAAAGAACTTTTGTGAGTTTCGACTTTTAGGAGGGTCCCGCGATTGTCGGAAGCTGTGAGATGCTGCCGCTCAAGAACATCAAATTCTCGACACAGACTGCATGAAAGGATCACACCTCAGGCTACAAGTCGCGAAATTTCAGTCTGATTGAGGCCTCGCGGAGCTAACTTAACGAGCTACAACTTTGAAAAAGAACTTTTGTGAAGATTCGACTTTTAGGAGGGTCCCGCGATTGTCGGAAGCTGTGAGATGCTGCCGCTCAAGAACATCAAATTCTCGACACAGTCTGCAATGAAAGGATCACACCTCAGGCTACAAGTCGCGAAATTTCAGTCTGATTGAGGCCTCGCGGAGCTAACGTAACGAGCTACAACTTTGAAAAAGAACTTTTTGGAAGTTTCGACTTTTTGGAGGGTCCCGCGATTGTCGGAAGCTGTGAGATGCTACCGCTCAAGAACATCAAATTCTCGACACAGTCTGGAATGAAAGGATCACACCTCAGGCTACAAGTCGCGAAATTTCAGTCTGATTGAGGCCTCGCGTTGCTAACTTAACGAGCTACAACTTTGGAAAAGAACTTTTGTGAAGTTTCGACTTTTAGAAGGGCCCGCGATTGTCGGAAGCTGTGAGATGCTGCCGCTCAAGAACATCAATTTCTCGACACACTCTGCAATGAAAGGATCACACCTCGGGCTACAAGTCGTGAAATTTAGTCTGATTGAGGCCTCGCGGAGCTAACGTAACGAGCTACAACTTTGAAAAAGAACTTTTGTGAAGTTTCGACTTTTTGGAGGGTCCCGCGATTGTGGAAGCTGTGAGATGCTGCCGCTCAAGAACATCAAATTCTCGACACAATCTGGAATGAAAGGATCACACCTCAGGCTACAAGTCGCGAAATTTCAAACTGATTGAGGCCTCGCGTTGCTAACTTAACGAGCTAAAACTTTGGAAAAGAACTTTTGTGAAGTTTCGAGTTTTAGGAAGGTCCCGCGATTGTCGGAAGCTGTGAGATGCTGCCGCTCAAGAACATCAATTTCTCGACACAGTCTGCAATGAAAGGATCACACCTCAGGCTACAAGTCACGAAATTTCAGTCTGATTGAGGCCTCGCGGAGCTAACGTAACAGCTACAACTATGAAAAAGAACTTTTTGGAAGTTTCGACTTTTTGGAGGGTCCCGCGATTGTCGGAAGCTGTGAGATGCTACCGCCCAAGAACATCAAATTCTGACACAGTCTGGAATTAAAGGATCACACCTCAGGCTACAAGTCGCGAAATTTCAGTCTGATTGAGGCCTCGCGTTGCTAACTTAACGAGCTACAACTTTGGAAAAGAACTTTTGTGAAGTTTCGACTTTTAGGAAGGGCCCGCGATTGTCGGAAGCTGTGAGATGCTGCCGCTCAAGAACATCAAATTCTCGACACAGTCTGGAATGAAAGGATCACACCTCAGGCTACAAGTCTCGAAATTTCAGTCTGATTGAGGCCTCGCGTTGCTAACCTTTGAGCTACAACTTTGGAAAAGAACTTTTGTGAAGTATCGACTTTTTGGAAGGTCCTGTGATTGTCGGAAGCTGTGAGATGCTGCCGCTCAAGAACATCAATTTCTCGACACAGTCTGCAGTGAAAGGATCACACCTCAGGCTACAAGTCGCGAAATTTCAGTCTGATTGAGGCCTCGCGGAGCTAACGTAACGAGCTACAACTTTGAAAAAGAACTTTTGTGAAGTTTCGACTTTTTGGAGGGTCCCGCGATTGTCGGAAGCTGTGAGATGCTGCCGCTCAAGAACATCAAATTCTCGACACAGTCTGGAATGAAAGGATCACACCTCAGGCTACAAGTCTCGAAATTTCAGTCTGATTGAGGCCTCGCGTTGCTAACCTATTGAGCTACAACTTTGGAAAAGAACTTTTGTGAAGTATCGACTTTTTGGAAGGTCCCGCGATTGTCGGAAGCTGTGAGATGCTGCCGCTCAAGAACATCAATTTCTCGACACACTCTGCATTGAAAGGATCACACCTCAGGCTACAAGTCGCGAAATTTCAGTCTGATTGCGGCCTCGCGGAGTTAACGTAACGAGCTACAACTTTGAAAAAGAACTTTTGTGAAGTTTCGACTTTTTGGAGGGTCCCGCGATTGTCGGAAGCTGTGAGATGCTGCCGCTCAAGAACATCAAATTCTCGACACAATCTGGAATGAAAGGATCACACCTCAGGCAACAAGTCGCGAAATTTAAAACTGACTGAGGCCTCGCGTTGCTAACTTAACGAGCTAAAACTTTGGAAAAGAACTTTTGTGAAGTTTCGACTTTTAGGAAGGTCCCGCGATTGTCGGAAGCTGGGAGATGCTGCCGCTCAAGAACATCAATTTCTCGACACAGTCTGCAGTGAAAGGATCACACCTCAGGCTACAAGTCGCGAAATTTCAGTCTGATTGAGGCCTCGCGGAGCTAACGTAACGAGCTACAACTTTGAAAAGAACTTTTGTGAAGTTTCGACTTTTTGGAGGGTCCCGCGATTGTCGGAAGCTGTGAGATGCTGCCGCTCAAGAACATCAAATTCTCGACACAATCTGGAATGAAAGGATCACACCTCAGGCTACAAGTCGCGAAATTTCAAACTGATTGAGGCCTCGCGTTGCTAACTTAACGAGCTAAAACTTTGGAAAAGAACTTTTGTGAAGTTTCGAGTTTTAGGAAGGTCCCGCGATTGTCGGAAGCTGTGAGATGCTGCCGCTCAAGAACATCAATTTCTCGACACAGTCTGCAATGAAAGGATCACACCTCAGGCTACAAGTCGCGAAATTTCAGTCTGATTGAGGCCTCGCTGAGCTAACGTAACAAGCTACAACTATGAAAAAGAACTTTTTTGGGAAGTTTCGACTTTTTGGAGGGTCCCGCGATTGTCGGAAGCTGTGAGATGCTACCGCTCAAGAACATCAAATTCTCGACACAGTCTGGAATTAAAGGATCACACCTCAGGCTACAAGTCGCGAAATTTCAGTCTGATTGAGGCCTCGCGTTGCTAACTTAACGAGCTACAACTTTGGAAAAGAACTTTTGTGAAGTTTCGACTTTTAGGAAGGGCCCGCGATTGTCGGAAGCTGTGAGATGCTGCCGCTCAAGAACATCAAATTCTCGACACAGTCTGGAATGAAAGGATCACACCTCAGGCTACAAGTCTCGAAATTTCAGTCTGATTGAGGCCTCGCGTTGCTAACCTTTTGAGCTACAACTTTGGAAAAGAACTTTTGTGAAGTATCGACTTTTTGGAAGGTCCTGTGATTGTCGGAAGCTGTGAGATGCTGCCGCTCAAGAACATCAATTTCTCGACACAGTCTGCAGTGAAAGGATCACACCTCAGGCTACAAGTCGCGAAATTTCAGTCTGATTGAGGCCTCGCGGAGCTAACGTAACGAGCTACAACTTTGAAAAAGAACTTTTGTGAAGTTTCGACTTTTTGGAGGGTCCCGCGATTGTCGGAAGCTGTGAGATGCTGCCGCTCAAGAACATCAAATTCTCGACACAGTCTGGAATGAAAGGATCACACCTCAGGCTACAAGTCTCGAAATTTCAGTCTGATTGAGGCCTCGCGTTGCTAACCTATTGAGCTACAACTTTGGAAAAGAACTTTTGTGAAGTATCGACTTTTTGGAAGGTCCCGCGATTGTCGGAAGCTGTGAGATGCTGCCGCTCAAGAACATCAATTTCTCGACACACTCTGCATTGAAAGGATCACACCTCAGGCTACAAGTCGCGAAATTTCAGTCTGATTGCGGCCTCGCGGAGTTAACGTAACGAGCTACAACTTTGAAAAAGAACTTTTGTGAAGTTTCGACTTTTTGGAGGGTCCCGCGATTGTCGGAAGCTGTGAGATGCTGCCGCTCAAGAACATCAAATTCTCGACACAATCTGGAATGAAAGGATCACACCTCAGGCAACAAGTCGCGAAATTTAAAACTGACTGAGGCCTCGCGTTGCTAACTTAACGAGCTAAAACTTTGGAAAAGAACTTTTGTGAAGTTTCGACTTTTAGGAAGGTCCCGCGATTGTCGGAAGCTGGGAGATGCTGCCGCTCAAGAACATCAATTTCTCGACACAGTCTGCAGTGAAAGGATCACACCTCAGGCTACAAGTCGCGAAATTTCAGTCTGATTGAGGCCTCGCGGAGCTAACGTAACGAGCTACAACTTTGAAAAAGAACTTTTGTGAAGTTTCGACTTTTTGGAGGGTCCCGCGATTGTCGGAAGCTGTGAGATGCTGCCGCTCAAGAACATCAAATTCTCGACACAGTCTGGAATGAAAGGATCACACCTCAGGCTACAAGTCTCGAAATTTCAGTCTGATTGAGGCCTCGCGTTGCTAACCTATTGAGCTACAACTTTGGAAAAGAACTTTTGTGAAGTATCGACTTTTTGGAAGGTCCCGCGATTGTCGGAAGCTGTGAGATGCTGCCGCTCAAGAACATCAATTTCTCGACACACTCTGCATTGAAAGGATCACACCTCAGGCTACAAGTCGCGAAATTTCAGTCTGATTGCGGCCTCGCGGAGTTAACGTAACGAGCTACAACTTTGAAAATGAACTTTTGTGATGTTTCGACTTTTAGGAGGGTCCCGCGATTGTCGGAAGCTGTGAGATGCGGCCGCTCAAGAACATCTAATTCTCGACACAGTCTGCAGTGAAAGGATCACACCTCAGGCTACAAGTCGCGAAATTTCAGTCTGATTGAGGCCTCGCGGAGCTAACGTAACGAGCTACAACTATGAAAAAGAACTTTTTTGGGATGTTTCGACTTTTTGGAGGGTCCCGCGATTGTCGGAAGCTGTGAGATGCTACCGCTCAAGAACATCAAATTCTCGACACAGTCTGGAATGAAAGGATCACACCTCAGGCTACAAGTCGCGAAATTTCAGTCTGATTGAGGCCTCGCGTTGCTAACTTAACGAGCTACAACTTTGGAAAAGAACTTCTGTGAAGTATCGACTTTTTGGAAGGTCCCGCGATTGTCGGAAGCTGTGAGATGCTGCAGCTCAAGAACATCAAATTCTCGACACAGTCTGCAATGAAAGGATCACACCTCAGGCTACAAGTCGCGAAATTTCAGTCTGATTGAGGCCTCGCGTTGCTAACTTAACGAGCTAAAACTTTGAAAAAGAACTTTTGTGAAGATTCGACTTTTAGGAGGGTCCCGCGATTGTCGGAAGCTGTGAGATGCTGCCGCTCAAGTACATCAAATTCTCGACACAGTCTGCGATGAAAGGATCATACCTCAGGCTACAAGTCGTGAAATTTCAGTCTGATTGAGGCCACGCGGAGCTAACTTAACGAGCTACAACTTTGAAAAAGAACTTTTGTGAAGTATCGACTTTTTGGAAGGTCCCGCGATTGTCGGAAGCTGTGAGATGCTGCCGCTCAAGAACATCAAATTCTCGACACAGTCTGCAATGAAAGGATCACACCTCAGGCTACAAGTCGCGAAATTTCAGTCTGATTGAGGCCTCGTGTTGCTAACTTAACGAGCTACAACTTTGGAAAAGAACTTTTGTGAAGTTTCGACTTTTATGAAGGGCCCGCGATTGTCGGAAGCTGTGAGATGCTGCCGCTCAAGAACATCAATTTCTCGACACACTCTGCAATGAAAGTATCACACCTCGGGCTACAAGTCGTGAAATTTCAGTCTGATTGAGGCCTCGCGGAGCTAACGTAACGAGCTACAAATTTGAGAAAAGAACTTTTGTGAAGTTTCGACTTTTTGGAGGGTCCCGCGATTGTCGGAAGCTGTGAGATGCTGCCGCTCAAGAACATCAAATTCTCGACACAATCTGGAATGAAAGGATCACACCTCAGGCTACAAGTCGCGAAATTTCAAACTGATTGAGGCCTCGCGTTGCTAACTTAACGAGCTAAAACTTTGGAAAAGAACTTTTGTGAAGTTTCGACTTTTAGGAAGGTCCCGCGATTGTCGGAAGCTGTGAGATGCTGCCGCTCAAGACATCAATTTCTCGACACAGTCTGCAATGAAAGGATCACACCTCAGGCTACAAGTCGCGAAATTTCAGTCTGATTGAGGCCTCGCGGAGCTAACGTAACGAGCTACAACTATGAAAAGAACTTTTGGGAAGTTTCGACTTTTTGGAGGGTCCCGCGATTGTCGGAAGCTGTGAGATGCTACCGCTCAAGAACATCAAATTCTCGACACAGTCTGGAATGAAAGGATCACACCTCAGGCTACAAGTCGCGAAATTTCAGTCTGATTGAGGCCTCGCGTTGCTAACTTAACGAGCTACAAACTTTGGAAAAGAACTTTTGTGAAGTTTCGACTTTTAGGAAGG
>NC_080044.1:57008132-57048520 GCF_012489685.1 Lotus japonicus
TTTAGCGGGGAGAATATCGTGTCTAAAATACGTTGGAATCAGTAGGAAAGAATCGGAATCACTCTCATATTTTTATCTTAACTCTATGAGTTAAATTTTCCGATATTTAAACTAATCTGTACCGGTTTACAAAATATCTAAACATCCTTATCCTCCCTCACTCACTATGTCGACATCCCTCTCTCTCATTACACTTTTTCATTTTCCCTTCCTTTAGTTCTGCAGACCCATTTTTAACACTTCTTCTTCTATATATATTATGTCCTCTTCTCCTTTCTTTCCATTTTCAATTCTTTCTTTTGCTGCAGCAGACCCATTTCATTTTCTTCATTCTTCCTTTCTCTTCTCCAAGCGTGGAAACACAAGCCACCACCGCCCCTCCCTCACCATGGCTGTTATGTCCACCCAAGAGGCCACCATAATCACGTTCTTCTTCTCCTTTCCACCATGAAAACCATCACCACAAACATGTTCTTGTTTCTACCCCTCTTCTTCACACAAGAAAGCCACCATGGCAGCCACCACGTTCCTTTTCTTTCTCTCCATGGCCACCACAAGAAGGCCAGCACCACAAGGAGACACCATCACCATTTTCCTCTCCTTTGCTGTACCCGCACACCATGTTTCTTCTTCCTCTATCACCCATGGCAGCACCCCATCATCAACATGTTCTTCTTCTTCTTTCTTCCTCTCAAAGCCACCACCGATGGCCACCCACAACACCATCATGGACGCACCACATGAACCACCACCATGGGTCTCTCTTTCCAGCCGAGAGCACCACCTCCATGGCCACGAAGCAAGCAAAGAGAAAACGACAAAAGGAACCATAAAGAAAACAGGGGAGAACGACGTGAAAACAGATCATAACGACGCGCCGACGTCGCCGACATCGCAAACTACCGACCTTCGAATCCAGTGTACTCGGACCTCCGTTCACAGCGAGATAAGTAACGTTGGAACCCTTGCGGTGTCCACAACAAAAACCCATATTCCGGATTGTCGTTCCGTCGCCGTCGACCCGCCGCGCTGCCACCTTCGGGAGCTCTTTCCGGTCAACTCCGGCGACCGATGGAAAACAGAGGATACTGCTACGATCCTTTGCCGTGAGGAGAGCAAAACCCCTATCTTCAATTTCGTATTTGGGTCCATTTTATTTCGACGACCCCCCGACAACCACCGTCGACCTTCGGCTGAACTTTCTGGGCAAACCGTCGACTCTTTGGGGAAAACGGACAGCGCCGTTGAGTTTCTGGCCGCGAAAGGATGAAGGAACCAACCTTCCTTTGAGTCTCCGGTGACAGTTCCTCCGTCAACCCCCGTGAGCCGCAACTTTCTCTGCGACTCTTCGCCGACAAGTTTCAGAAACTTGATTTTCGTACGATGAACGGAAGCACCTTGCATCGAAGCTACATAATGGGAGGAATCGAGCCAACATATGCAAATAAAGATGTAATCGGATCGGAGTTGCACCTTAGTATGGAAAATTGGCTAAGGTGAGGGCTACTCACTGAATCTCTAGTTAATGCTTAGGGTCGATGCTTTCGACATTGATTTATTGTTTATGCACTTGTTTGTGTTTGATTGGGAAAAATGTTTTCTGAGGCTTTCGGCTGACAATGTAGATGATTCATCTACTGAATGTTTTTTTGAGAGTGAATCACATGCTATGTGCTATGTGGGTAATTTAGGATGTGTGATGCATGCTTTATATGCTAAGTGTTACGTGGTTATTGCATAATATGTGGATATATGACATGTTGGTTGATTGTGCTGAATTAATTATGCTCTTGCAATGAATATGTGATTCTGAGTAGTGAGAATTGCGGGCAGGTCATGCCGATTTTATTTTGAGAGTTTTTGAGAAAGTTTGATAGGACGAATGAGATTCGGGCCTTGTTATTGAAATTCGTATTCACCTAGGACAGATGTGATACACAATGTTGCAACAATGTGTAGCACAACAGAAACACAATCAGAGTATTAAAAATAAACAAACAGATAAACAGACAAACACAAGGAGTCGTTAACCCAGTTCGGTGAACATCACCTACGTCTGGAGGATACCAATCCAGGAGTCAATTCACTATCAAATAATAGTTCTCAGGTCACATGAAAGTCCCTCCTATACCTAAGTACTCCCCTTAGTATAGAGCCTCTTTTATGTCCACCACTATTACACAAGTGAATCTAGCTTAGCCCTTCTCCTCTAAGCTATGAGAAAACTTTCTCTAACCCCTAATGACCACTGCCACAGTGATCAAATCATGTTTTATCAATAAACAAGTTTGATGAGATTACAACTCAACTAAACACATCACTTAGTACTTTGATGAACGTAAGCACTAAGTTGGTACAAAACTCACAAGAGGACTCACAAACAAAAAACCCTAAAATCAGTATGTATCTCTCTGAATCCACACGCAGCTAGGGTTTATAAGTTCCTTTATATAGACGTTCACTTGAGGCTTGGATCTTCAATGGGCTGAACGTCATAGAGTCCACTAACACACTTCTGGAAGGAATCTTCAAGGAATCAAATCTTACCAGAATAAAATAACAGAACCAAGTAAAACAGAATTCAAACTTAGAGATAGACTTGGTTCACACGTTATCAATCTTGTTACTTGAGCCAAGATTAAAACAAACACGTCTTCAGAAGATAAAACGCACAGCATAGAATAAATCTTCTGAATCTCCATACAATCAGCAATCTCACAACAACCTTGACTTTAACGACTGAACCAACAACATATGTAATTCCACCATGTTGCTCCAGATGTTGGCACATATGGTTGCACATCATGGTTTTGAGCAAAATGCAGCCAATCAAAAGAACTACAATCTCCCCCTCTGGCAAATTTTTGCTAAAACATGATCAGAAAGCCAACCAATGCAAAACAACAATACTCATCCATTAACACAAAACAGCACACAGCATATGATGAACTGAACACACTACTGAGTCTGAATACAGAGCACCATACTTAGTCTGAATAACAAAAACACTCAACAACAGCAACAACAGCACAAACACAAGCAACAGTACCATTCTCCCCCTTTATTAGCAGAATTTGTCAAAGGGTGCAGAGAACCAGCAGAAGCCAACAAAGTATTACAACCAGATTGAATGAAGAATGAACAAAAGACACTAATCACTAGCAGTAGTGTCATCATTAGAAGTACCAGCATCATCTTGATTATTAGCAGCAGCATTGTCTTCAAGAGGCCTCTTGCCTTTAGTCAACTGCAGAATGAGAGTGTCCACATTCCTCTTCCTCAATGTACAACTAGTAATCGTGTCCTGAAGCATCTTAGACACGGCAATAAGCGCACCAATAGGAGTCTCAGGAGTCTTCTGAGAGGAAGCACCCTCCCCCTGAGTCATCTCAGCCAAACCAGCAACATCAGAAACATGGGCACCAGCTAGCAGCCTGTAATCAATAGTGAGAAGACTAGCCTTCTTGCTAGGAACCTCATCAACAAGGAGAATTTGAGGATGTTGACTCAAGATAATCCCACAAAGTAAACAAGGAAACCCAATAGGGAGCTTGATAGCAAAGGTGTCAGCATGCTTCATAGTTTGAGCAAAGACATATTCACCAAAATCAAACTGAGCCTTAGTACCAATCAGATAAATTAATTTTGCCAAACCTGAAGAAATATCTGAGTTGTGGGTGGTAGGAGCCCAATTTGCAGCACCAATGCGATTTAAGATAGCATACTTCACACTCAAATGAGTAGAAGACAACAAGCCTTTGACAGGCCATTCCACAACCTGACCAGCCGTGAGTTCATTAGTGATAGCACTCAAGGAAAACTCTTCATTTCCTGTGGCAATAGTGCTCCTTCCCAAATACTGATTAATGATCTCAGGTGAAAAGTGTACACACCTACCACGCACAAAAACTTTCCTGAAATCAGGATGCCCAGACACAGTGCAATTTGTAGTCACATTCACAATAAATTCTCTCACCAACTTGTCATAGCAGCCACCAATCTCAGTAACAGTTTTCAACAACCCAGCAGCCTCAATAAGTTCCATAATTTCATGACAATGCAAAATCTCACCAGTCAATTCTCTCTCTTGAGCAATCCTGCGCTGATAAACATACTTCCACTTACCAACACTTTCTTCAGAGTGAAAAGAAATGTTATCCAAAGGAGCAGCAGGCACATTTTCTGGAATTCGTCTCCCAATCTTGCGCTTTCGAGCAGCAGAACCAGTATCTGACTTATCCAACTCCACAGTTGGAGTCTCATCAACAACAGGAGTAGCATTATCTTTGTGAACCTTTCTTTTGAAATTCTGTACAACAGGAGTATCATCATCAAGAATAATGACCTTCTTGCGCTTCTTGGTCTCACTCAAACCCAAACCTAACTTCTTGCCAGAGGAACGCGTAGAGTACTTACGAACAACAGTCATCTTTCGCCTCTTTGAACCAACAGAGGTAGAAGCACCAAGGGTGTTGATCAACACCTCATCAGATTCTGAGTTTTCAATGACATCCTGAACATCTTCGACAAGCATATCTTTATCAACAGAGGGAGTCGAGTTGGGAACCATTACCTCTTCCTCAAGATAATCAGAATCCTTGTTGCAATCAGTATCAACATCGTGGTTTGATTGATTGTTGCTTTGTGATGGAACAATTGGATCTACATCTGCATGTAAAACTTCCTTGAGAGGAGTTTCCAACACTTCAGTGATACGAGGATCAGCAACATCATCACCTGTACTTGGGTTGATTTCAGCCTCGGAATTCACTCCTTGGGTAGCCTCAGAGCTTCTCGTTACCATCTTCTTCTTTGCTATGGACGCATCTGACTTGGATCGTGTCTTTTTCCCTTTCTTCTTGCACGGATCAGACGATGGTTGAGGAATACCTTGAGCAATTGCGATTTCAGAGGTATGAGGAGAGGATTTTGAAACCCTTGAAGATTTTGAGGTTTTGGATTTCAAACCCATTACCTTTACCCCGTAAGCATTCATCTCAGGAGTGAGTTTCTTGCTGGAATCTTGACTCATGGTGAAGAGGACACAAAGAAGGAAACACGGGTCTTCAAGAAAAGGATGGACGGCTTTGGAATGAGTTTCAGAGATTTGAAGTTGTGCAGTGGAGATTGCAGGAGAGGTTATCAAGAGACAATGGAAATTCCTGATTAAGCGTGCCTCAAAAGTAATGACACAATAGCCGTTGGCACACCAAAATCCCTTTGATTGCTATAATTCCTCAAATAGGCAGATACCCAATAACTGTCTCAATTTTTCAAACTATGTGGCATCCAGAGCTTTGGTAAAAATATCTGCTAACTGCTTTTCAGTTGAGACATGTTCCAAAGTAACAGTACCATCTTCAACCAACTCCCTGATGAAATGATGACGAATATCAATATGTTTTGTTCTGCTGTGCTGAATTGGATTTTTGGATATGTTGATAGCACTTAGATTGTCACAAAACAATGTCATAACATCTTGCTGCACATTATACTCCTTTAACATTTGTTTCATCCACATCAACTGAGTGCAACTACTTCCAGCAGCTATATATTCAGCTTCTGCCGTAGAGAGAGAGACACAATTTTGCTTTTTACTAAACCAAGAGATCAGATTGTTTCCAAGAAAAAAACATCCACCTGATGTGCTCTTTCTATCATCAGCACTTCCAGCCCAATCTGCATCACAGTAACCTGTTAGCACTGAATTCGTGTTGTGAGAGTACAGAATGCCATAATCACTTGTACCACTGATATACTTAATGATCCTCTTCACTTGAATGAGATGACTAGTCTTTGGTTCTGCTTGATACCTAGCACAAACTCCAACTGCAAAAGTAATATCTGGTCTGCTGGCAGTGAGATACAAAAGACTTCCAATCATACTTCTATATAAACTAGGATCCACATCAGTACCTTTCTCATCCTTTGTGAGCTTGATATGAGTTGCAGCAGGTGTTCTTTTGTGACCAGCATTCTCAAGACCAAACTTCTTAACAATCCCCTTAGCATACTTACTTTGTGTGATGAATAAGGTATCTTCCATCTGTTTTACCTGAAGTCCCAGAAAGTAAGTTAATTCACCTACAAGACTCATTTCAAACTCAGATTTCATTTGTTCAACAAATTGTTCCACCATCTGGTTCGACATGCCACCAAATACAATGTCATCAACATAAATTTGAGCTACCATAAGTTCACTGCCATTTTTCTTAACAAACAAAGTCTTGTCTATGCCACCTTTGTCATAGCCGTTGTTGATCAGAAATTCTGTTAATCTTTCATACCATGCTCTAGGTGCTTGTTTTAAGCCATACAGAGCCTTTTTCAATCTGTAAACATGATCTGGAAAGCTTGGATCTACAAACCCTTTAGGTTGTTCCACATAGACTTCTTCATTCAAGTAACCATTCAAGAATGCACTCTTGACATCCATCTGATATAGTCTGAATTTCAGCAAACATGCTACTCCCAACAGCAACCTGATAGATTCAAGACGAGCAACAGGAGCAAAAGTTTCATCAAAGTCTATTCCTTCTATTTGAGAGTATCCCTGAGCAACTAGACGAGATTTGTTCCTTGTCACATTACCACTTCCATCAGACTTGTTCCTGAATATCCACTTAGTTCCCACAACATTTGCATCATCAGGTCTTGGAACCAATTCCCACACTTCATTCCTCTTGAACTGTCCCAGTTCCTCTTGCATGGATTGAATCCAGAACTCATCAGTCAGAGCTTCTTTTACGTTCTTTGGTTCTATTTTTGATATGAAGCATGCATTAGAAACTAGATCCCTTGACCTTGTAATAACCCCATCATTCAGATCACCAATGATATTTTCCTTTGGATGTATCTTCTGAATTCTAATAGAGGGTTCTTTGGTAGCTAAAAGCGGTTGAGAGACAGTGTTTTCTTGCTCATTTGGGAATTGAGTTGCTGGCTCATCTGGTTCCACATTTGTACACTCATATGGTAGATCATCTTCATCATGAGCTTGTCCCGTTCTCTCATTGGATGTATCATCAACAACTACATTAATGGATTCCATCATAACTTTAGTACGAATATTATAAACCCTGTATGCTCTGCTGTTTCCAGAATACCCCAGAAATATTCCAACTTCACTTTTAGGATCCAATTTTCTCCTGTGTTCTCTATCAGACAGAATGTAACACTTGCTGCCAAAAACATGGAAATATTTCACTGTAGGTTTTTTTCCTTTCCATAGTTCATACTGAGTAACAGTATCTCCTTGACGAATAGTGACGCGATTGTGAATGTAGCAGGCAGTGTTGATAGCCTCAGCCCAAAAATGATATGGTAGATTTTTAGCATGCAACATAGCTCTGGCAGATTCTTGCAATGTTCTGTTCTTCCTTTCAACCACTCCGTTTTGCTGAGGAGTGATAGGAGCAGAGAATTCATGTTTGATTCCTTCAGAGGAGCAGAACTCAGAGAATTGCCCATTCTCAAATTCTTTTCCATGATCACTTCTTATTTTAACAATCCCACACCCTTTTTCCCTTTGCACTTGGAGACATAGTTCTTTGAACACTTCAAAGGTGTCTGACTTCTCCTTCAGAAATTCTACCCAAGTGAATCTGGAAAAATCATCAACACAGACAAAAACGTACCTTTTTCCTCCCAGACTTTCCACTTGCATTGGCCCCATCAAATCCATGTGCAGTAATTCAAGCACTTTTGATGTAGTCAGATGTTGTAGCTTCTGGTGGGACATTTTGACTTGCTTCCCAATCTGACATTCACCACAAACCTTTCCTTCTTGAATTTTCAACTCTGGTATTCTGCTAACTGCTTCCTCAGCAACAATTCTTTTCATACTCTTAAGATTCAGATGACCTAACTTTTGGTGCCAGATTCTAACTTCATCTTCCTTAGACATCAAACATTGAGCAGACAAGGATGTTGTTTCAGAGGTCCACATGTAGCAGTTGTCCTTTGATCTAGCTCCTCTCATTAGCACATCCTTGTTCTTATTTTTGACAACACACCCAGATTGTTTGAACACCACCTTCAAGCCTTGGTCACAAAGTTGACTTATGCTGATCAAGTTTGCAGTTAGTCCTTCAACTAACAGAACATCATCAAGGTTTGGAGATCCTGTGTCAGACAATTTTCCAATTCCTCTGATCTTTCCTTTGGCTCCATCACCGAAAGTAACAAAGCTCTTAGCATGTGGCTTCATTTTCTCAAGATAACTCTTCACTCCTGTCATGTGTCTGGAACATCCACTATCGAAGTACCAGTCTTCTTTTGAAGATGCACGCAGAGAGGTGTGAGCAATGAGAGCAGTAGCATTAACCTTAGGCTTCCACCTGATTTTGCCTGGACTTTTCTTTTCATACTCTCGTGATACATCTTGAAGTATAGGATATCCATAAAGCTTGAAGCAATATGGTCTAATGTGACCAAATCTCCCACAATAATGACATCTCCAAGTTGAATTTTGATAGTTCCTGACTTGAGCATACGAATGTGTAACTGATTGCTGGGGCCTGCGGTTCCACATTTTAACATTTGACTGCTTTCCAATCTGCACATGTTCCTTGGTCATGTTCTGGCTTGCACGATAATCAAATCCTATCCCAGTCTTATCACTTGCACTTTTTCCAACATCAAGAATTTCATCCAGAATATCAGTGCTTTTACTCATCATGCGAATGGACTTGGTCATTCCTTCCATTTTTGAGTTCAATAAGACCACTTCTTCAGTTAGCTTCTTCTTCTCAGCTTGAAGCTCCAAGACTTGCTTCTTTTGTTGTTGACCGTAGATACATGCTTCTTTCCACTTAGTGTAGAGAAGCTTATAGGCTTCTGCAAGTTCCTCATCAGAGATCTCCTTGTCACTGTCCCCATCATCTGAATCGCATCTAACCATGAATGAAGTTACTCTATTTGCTGTTACATCTTCACCTTCTGTATCAGATTCATCATTAGACCAAGTGGTGACCATCCCTTTCTTTTGTTTCTTCAAATAAGTGGCACATTCAGCCCTGATGTGGCCAAAGCCTTCACATTCATGACATTGAACCCCTCGTCCATTTCCTGTCTTGTCTTCATCTTTCACTTTTCTTTGAAATTGCTGATTCTTGAAGTTGTCAAGTCGTTTGTCTTGCACATTTGGCCTCGATCGCTTATCCAGCCTCTTCAAAACCTTGTTGAATTTTCTCCCCAGAAAAGCTATGGCTTCTGATATGCTTTCACCAGTTTCATTATCAGACATATCATCATCTTAATCTGTGCTTGAGACAAGAGCAATGCTTTTATTTCTTTTCTCAGGTCTATCATTCTGGGTCATTTCAAAAGTCATCAAGGATCCAATAAGCTCATCCACCTTGATACTGCTTATGTCTTGAGCTTCTTCAATAGCAGTTACTTTCATGTCAAACTTCTTAGGAAGAGATCTGAGAATCTTTCTCACAAGCTTCTCCTCTGACATTTGTTCTCCCAAAGCAAAAGAGGAGTTTGCCATATCACGCAGTCTCATATGAAAATCAGAGATGGTCTCATCTTCCTTCATCTTTAAGTTTTCAAACTGAGTTGTTAGAATCTGAAGCCTTGACATTCTAACCCTGGAAGTCCCCTCATGAGCAGTCTTGAGTATTTCCCAAGCATCATTTGCCACAGTGCAAGTGTTGATCAATCGGAACATGTTTTTATCCACTCCATTGAATATAGCATTTAGCGCTTTAGAGTTACCCAACGCCTCCTCATCCTCTTCTTTGTTCCATTCATCCTCAGGTTTCAACTCACCGACAGATGACCCTTCCTTGGGTATGTTCACCGGATGTTTCCAACCTTTGACAATAGCCTTCCAGGTCTTGCTGTCAATTGATTTGAGAAACGCAATCATACGAGCCTTCCAGTAGTCGTAGTTGGTACCATCCAGAATAGGTGGTCTATTCACAGAGCCACCTTCCTTTGAGTTGTCCATTGGAACCGAATTTGTCTTCCCTGGAGCTCACCCAACCAGAACAGGGTGCCTGCTCTGATGCCAATTGAAATTCGTATTCACCTAGGACAGATGTGATACACAATGTTGCAACAATGTGTAGCACAACAGAACACAATCAGAGTATTAAAAATAAACAAACAGATAAACAGACAAACACAAGGAGTTGTTAACCCAGTTCGGTGAACATCACCTACGTCTAGAGGATACCAATCCAGGAGTCAATTCACTATCAAATAATAGTTCTCAGGTCACATGAAAGTCCCTCCTATACCTAAGTACTCCCCCTTGGTATAGAGCCTCTTTTATGTCCACCACTATTACACAAGTGAATCTAGCTTAGCCCTTCTCCTCTAAGCTATGAGAAAACTTTCTCTAACCCCTAATGACCACTGCCACAGTGATCAAATCATGTTTTATCAATAAACAAGCTTGATGAGATTACAACTCAACTAAACACATCAACTTAGTCTTTGATGAACGTAAGCACTAAGTTGGTACAAAACTCACAAGAGGACTCACAAACAAAAACCCTAAGATCAGTATGTATCTCTCTGAATCCACACGCAGCTAGGGTTTATAAGTTCCTTTATATAGACGTTCACTTGAGGCTTGGATCTTCAATGGGCTGAACGTCATAGAGTCCACTAACACACTTCTGGAAGGAATCTTCAAGGAATCAAATCTTACCAGAATAAAATAACAGAACCAAGTAAAACAGAATTCAAACTTAGAGATAGACTTGGTTCACACGTTATCAATCTTGTTACTTGAGCCAAGATTAAAACAAACACGTCTTCAGAAGATAAAACGCACAGCATAGAATAAATCTTCTGAATCTCCATACAATCAGCAATCTCACAACAACCTTGACTTTAACGACTGAACCAACAACATATGTAATTCCACCATGTTGCTCCAGATGTTAGCACATATGGTTGCACATCATGGTTTGAGCAAAATGCAGCCAATCAAAAGAACTACAGTTATGGTTTTTCATGGATCGAGACATTCTCTGGAGTCATTTGGGGATTATGAGATCCCGGAAACTTATAAGATTTCGATAAGACTAAAAGGATATTATTTTGTAAAGAAAACTCATAAAACATTAAACAACCTCTAAATCTTCAAATAAAGATAATAAACTCGAAAGGAAGCTTAGGATGCAAATCTTAGTTTTTGGAAAACGAGAAGTGTCGTCGGATCCAATCGTTGAGGAAGTTGAGAAGTGCTGAGTATGTCGATGTTCTTGTGCTGTTGGAGCAGCTGTGTTGAGTATGTTGATGCTCTTGTGCTGTTGGAGCAGCTATGTGTTGTTGGGCTATCCTGGGGATAAGTCCGGGAAACCGTTAGTTTCCGAGAGTGTGATACTCTGTGCTCGTTGAGCAGTTGTGACCATCGGATTGAGATGAGTCGGATGATTTGGAGATCATCGTGGGTTATGTGTTGTTGTGAAGAAGTGTCTTTTGTCGCAGAATCGACTTTACCTTAGGGTAAGCTTTTAGAGACTTTAATTTACCTAGAACACGTGGCGACGTGTCGATTGAGATCGGAGACGTTGTTTGACTAATCATTCTGCATTTATGCAACATTAATGAGGTATTAACACAGGACGTACTCTAGACCTCGTCGGTTTCCAAAATGGTCATAAGACCCGGAATGCCGTGTAAGAGCGTTGGTAGACGTCTCTTGTAGCAGACCGAAATGGCAGACCTACGGGTTTACTGCTGATCTGACTACGTGTGGTTGTTGGAGTAAGAGGCACGCGGGCCGAAATGCCTCCACCGTGGCTGGTGTTAGGGTTGATCCGTTTGATGTCCATCCCTTTCCAGAATGCATGTGGTTAACTGGGTTAACCGTCATTTGCATATCATGCAGCATGCATACTAATTTAGTTGTCGGATGTGATTGCTATTTGTTAATCCTAATTGGAACATGTTAAGTGTTTTATTGTCGTTTACGTTATCGTGAAATATGCAACCCTAGGATGTTATCCCTAGTTATAAGCCTAAGCGGCTATTTCTTATCTGTACCTATTGGGTTTATTATCTACATAGTTCTTTGGAGTTGACCCTCGCGTCTTCTGTGTGTGTTTTGGCGGACAACGCCTTTTGTCAGATGTCCATTGCGGATTGGTTCACAATGGTCCACCCTTCGGGGGGGATTAGATATGAGATGATTGACCAGGATGACCCCGGTTCGTGGGTGGTAGACCCCGCTAGCCACCGCGCGACCTATTCCGGGAGGATCATGGAGGATAGGGTAGATAGGGGAGGACTCTTGGTAGAGGGAGTGCTGAGGAGGTTGTAAGACCTGGATTTTCAGAACAAGTTAAGTTTCCGACTCACACGTAGAAATAGTGTAAGCGTGACAGGAGTTTGACATTTGAGAAAGATTAATGAAGAAGAAAGTTCAGGAATTGCTTGAGGAATGTTGCGTAGCTGTTTTCGGAGTTAGTGCGAGTCGTCTGCACACCTGCCTTATGGCAAGCGTGTCCAGAATAGGCTATTTCGCTCTTAAAGCAACGTTTTGAGTGAGATTTCGAACTCTCGGAAAATTTAAAGATTCTCTTTATTTTTCCATCGACCAGCGTTTCATTTCGGAACTCTGGACTGTACGCACGATAGGTTTCACTTTTCGGATGTCCGCCGACGCTAATTTCTTTGCTTCGAAACCCTATTTTCGAGCAATGGATGAAGACTTTTTCTATTCGGGACTTCTAAAGAAGATTCCGTCCGCGTTGCCAGACTTGTTTCGACGTTTCCAATCTTTCTTCAGTTGGAAGTTTTGTCGTTTGAGCATCACAGCAAAAAGTAGTTTTTCGGGGCAGATTAACCGACACGGCTTTTGAGTTTTTCGATATCGTTTTTCCCAAATCCTAGATATTTGTTTTGAGTTCTGGAATTCCGACGCCAGAATCTCTCTTAGAATTTCTCGGTGATCGTGCTGCAAAAATCGGAATCGCGAAATTTTCATTTTCCCGCGATTTCACCCGCCTATAAATAGCGCGAAAAAGCAAAATCCTCTCATTTTCTTTCCATTTGTGGCTGATTTCGTGGGGAGCAAGGGGGGAGGGGATTTCCGCGAAAACTTGACCAATCTTCGTGCAGTTCGTCCCTACTTCTAGGTATCGAGGTAACTATCATGAATCCTGCCTCTGATTTCTGTTTCTGCTGAGTTTCTGAAGTCGTTTCTGTGCTCTAAGTTTTGAGCTTTTTCTAAAATTGTCCGATTTCTCTGATTTCTCGCTTGGGTTATGTTCCTTATGTTCCCCTGAGTCTAAAACCTCTGTCAGTAAACTCTGATTGCGATTCAGTTGTCCAGGATCTGAAAAATTGACTCAAAACTCTTTTTGTCTCACATTTCGAAACTTTATTGTCGAAAAGACTTAATATGACTTCGTGCCTTTAGGATTTGTTGTCACGGATATCATGAGGATCGTTGCTGTCAAATTTGTTTTCAGAACTGATAACTTTGAAGTTTTGAGCCTTTATTTTGGACCAAAATGCCCCTGCGTAGTCGTATTTCGGCCCGATTGTCCGAAAATTGTTCTGACAGTTTCTTTGCCTTAGTTTTACCCTAAAACTACCTTGTAAACTGATTTGATCGAAGAAAAAGAGCCGAAGCCCTTTTCTCCTTTTGGCCGTGGGTTTTCCTAAGGGGAGGGGAGTTTTTCGTTTTCGAAAACTTGTCCTTTCGTACCCGTTTGTCGTATTCTGAAGCTTTGATGCTTTGTCTATCGTTTATGTATTGTATTGCGATCGAACTAATCGATTTTGTGTGGATTCTGCTTTGTTTTTCCTCCGAGGTTCAGTTGAAGGAACTTTGGAAGTTTCAAGGCATTCCTGTGAAGGAGATTTGATTTGCGAAGCTGGATCAGCTCGAGGTTAGGGCAACTTTCTATATATTAGCTATGACTGCATGATAGGCGTCGATAAATTCGACTTATGTTTTATCTGATGTTGTTTTTGATGATGAGTTGATGTTATGATGCTTTTCCATACTTGTGATGTTGTGCTTTTGTTGGATTGAGCGTTTTGACGCAATTTCGGAGTGGAGATTCATTGATTTGGTGATCTTTGATATTTCGGGTTGGATGAACAACCCTAGGCAAGTCCAAATGTGGGGTTTGAGACTTAGCCATATGTTGGAATTCTTAGACTTTCCCCGGGAAATTTATTTTGGGTGGTTGATCTTTGAAAACTTAGAATGATAGAGCTTTGAAAATCTAAAGACTTGGGAAACTTAGACTTTGAGAAATAAACTCATAACTTGACTAATTCGAATTGAAACAATTTTTATTAACGTTTAAGCATAGGAGAACTGAAGGGGAAAATATTTACGAAAGACGGGGAAAAGTCGACTTTGTTGTGGGTTTGGAGAGTTATCGGAATTGGGGGAAGCCACTAAGGTGAGCTATGGTGATGATTGAAAGTCACCGAGTACTCTAGTACTCTTGGGGAGTGTTGTGGAGCCGTGTTGTATTGACCGACACCTAGTGCTCTTGTTGTTTGGGCTGTGTTGTATTGACCGACACTAGACCCTTGTGTATTCTGTGGATGGAGTTGTGTTGTATTGACCGACACTTACTCCGAGTTGTGTTGTATTGACCGACACTAACTCATGGGTTTGTTGAGATTGGGTTGTGAGCTAAACACTTTCGTGGTAAGGACGATTCGTTGTTTGGCTAACCACGTTGCATTCAATCGGGTGAATAACGGGAATGGTTCACCTGTGCATATCATGGTGAATAACGGGAATGGTTCACCTTGCATTAATGATGAATAACGGGAATGGTTCATCATTCGGTGAATAACGGGAATGGTTCACCAAGGATGAATAACGGGAATGGTTCATCCAGGATGGATTTCATCCAGGATGGATAACGGGAATGGTCCATCCATAGTGAAAATGCTTCACTTGTGGCGAACGGGAACGCGTCACAAATCCGGATACATATTGTGCATTTCACGCATACATTCATGCTGACTGAGATTGTGTGCTGTTTGTTTATTGAAGCAATGTTAGAGCCATAACATGCTAGGATTGTTTATATGTATATATATCAACATATATCTATACCCCATATCACATGTTGAGTGTATATCTACTTATTGCTGTGAGTTGACCCTAGCGCCTTGGCTTTGTTTGTATGTTTGTGTTTGGGCGGTCGGCCTGCTGCCAGATGTCGATGGCCGACTGGTGTTCGATGGTCTCTCCCTCGGGGGGGATCAGATATGAGCTTGTGGATCGGGATGCCCCCACCGCTTGGGTGATCGATGTTGTGGGTCATCGAGCGACGTACCGGGGAAGGGTCATGGAGGACCGGACTGACGAGTGTGAACATCTGACGAAAGAAGTTCTACGACGCATGGAGCTGAGCTTCAACTTGCCGTCTTCAGTTCGCCGAGGACTCGGATGTGTGAGCAGTTATGGGTTGGTAGAGTTAGGCAGGCGTCATATTTGTGTAGAGCTCTGATTCGTTTTGCTTTTGGGACGGGGTAGGTTCCCGACGCATGGCTTTTGTGTGGTTCTCTTATTGAGGGATCACAGTGAGTCAGTCGGACTATAGGGGTCTTTGCTTAGGCCATTTTGAGGCCGACTTTCTCCCAGTGGATTGTAATTATAACCTTTTCACTCACACTTCTGGATCTGTAACTATTTGCCTACGGGCACACTACTTTGGAGTCACTGCGAGTGCGCGTGACATGGGAGTGCAGCTGAGGCTGTACATGTGTATATATTTGTGTGTTGGTTGGGTTTTGTCTTTATTTTCTATTGCTTGATTTAAAAGGTATCAAACAAAAAAAATTACCTGTTTTCAGCGTAAAGTCTATTTTTGGTTACTAAAGTGACACCTGGAAATCGGGGTGTTACATTGTGGTATCAGAGCTTAGTCGAGTCTTTTGGGAGTCTTTGGGGAATAGGTCTTCTGTGCTAGGTTGTGTGACTCTGCAAAGAGTGAAAATTGATTGTCTGCAGAGCGATTTTCGCTCTAATTGCTTGCGTTACTACTCAATCGGATTGAGTGGTTTGTCTAGTGCTACCGTATGGTTAGTACTAATCGGACGTTCGATGGGATATAGGATGGTGGATCTTAACCGGATGGCGGAGGCTACATGTGAGCATCATCAACGACTGATGGCGACAGCAATGTATCAATAAAGAGGAATGAACCGAATTGGAGCTGGGGGACCAATGAGGTCAGGTTCCCAAGGCTACAACGGAAGGAAGAGTTACCATAAGTGGGGACCATATCAGCGTTCCGAGGGAAGAAATCTTATCTCAAGAGAGTACAAACCGACGACTGCTGATACTGGGGGGGAAGCCAGTTGGTGACAAAGGAGTGACATCTACTCGTTGCAGAAAGTTTGGGCATTTTGCTAACAAATGCTCAGTGATTGGACGGAGATGCTTCAAGTGTAACCGAGAGGGGCATCTAGCTGTGAACTGCAAGACCAAAGAAAGTCTATGCTTCAATTGCAACCAACCGGGACATTTCTCCCAAGATTGCAAGGCACTCAGGGGCGAATCATCAGGGAATGTTGGGAAAGGAAAACAACTTGCTACAGAGGAAAGGATTCATATCAAGGGAGGAGCAAGAGTTGAGGAGTCGAACGAGGAAGAACGTGGGAACGATGGTAATATTTTAACTGTTCTCGTATTCTAGAATAACTTACTCTTTTATATTCAAGCGAGTGTGACGCGCCTAACTTGTATTTACTACTTAGACTATGATCCTATGATTATTATCCCTAGTAGGACCTTATTCGAAGTTGCTCGTGATTTAACTATAGAGGTTACACGAGATCTAGAATAGCACGCGGAGCTAGGGAGTTGTTTTACCGAGGCGTTGATAAGGAAGCTAGGATCTCAGGGAAATTCCTTATGGGTACGAATCGTAGGATTTTAGGGCGTTTAGTTTTGAAGCGGAGTCGTTAGAGGATCTTTCGGCAAAAGGGATTCATTCGACCGAGTGTTTCACCGTGGGGAGCGCCAGTGTTGTTAGTCAAGAAGAAGGACGGAAGGTCGAGATCGTGGGTGGATTATCGACAATTGAACAAGGCGACGATCAAGAACAGATACCCGTTGCCGAGGATAGATGATTTGATGGACCAACTACGAGGGGCTACCGTATTTTCCAAGATAGATTTGAGGTCAGGCTATCGTCGGATCAGAGTGAAGATTGAGGATATACCGAAGACTGCTTTCAGGACACGTTAAGGACACTACGAGTACCTAGTGATGCCGTTTGGAGTGACGAATGTACCTGCTGTTTTCATGGATTACATGAACCGCATCTTTCAGGAGTTCTTAGATCGGCGTGTGGTGGTGTTTATTGAGGACATATTGATCTATTCGAAGGACGCGAATAAACATGAAGGACATTTGCGCCAAGTTTTACAATTGTTGAGAGAGAAAAAGCTGTATGAGAACCCTTCCAAGTGTGAATTCTGGCTGGAGGAAGTCAATTTCTTAGGCCATGCTATCTCGAAGGAGGGCATAGCTGTGGATCCGGCGAAAGTGGAGACTGTTTTGGCTTGGGAGCAACCGAAGATGGTGACAGAGATCAGAAGTTCTGTGGATTTAGCTGGATATTATAGACGCTTCATTGAGGGATTTGCCAAGATTGTTGGACCTTTGACTCAATTGACGAGGAAGGATTAATCTTTTACATGGATTGAGGGTGTGTGGTTCCGTAGCAGAATCGTTAGGAACTTGATATCAGGATATTTGTGGTTACTGGATGTCAGGAACTCATTGTCTGTTCCAGTGGGTTTTTCTAAATTTCCACCTTCGATGTATTAGGCCTGATCAACCTAATATTGAGGGGGTGATATTCGGAATCACAGCTGGTTATGGACTTTGATAGAAGGACGGGTAAGATGAATTTGAATTGATTGAGGATTAGTCGGATTTGGGAGGAAAGTTCGTGTTAAGCATTTGATTGTACAAGATTAAGATTTGAACCTTTGGAAGTTGATGATTTTCGTATAGACATTGATTGGTTAGTTCGTGTGATTACTCCAAGTAGAGGTAGACTAAGCCAATAGAATTGATGTTGGAAAATCTTTAAGTATTTTCTCGGAAGTTATGAAGTCATAGGTTATGTGATTTCTGACGTGGGGTTATTAGAGATTAGATAGGTTGGATTTAATATCCGGTTATAGATGATTGTTTGATGGTAGCGAGATTGAGAAGAATTAACTCTGAACTAGATTGTTATAGTCGAGTTCGAGGAATAAGTTTTGCTAAGCGTTGGATTAATATGTGGAGACATTATAGTCTTAAGAGATGAATTTTCGCTTGAAAAGTGTTGAATTAATGATTAAGTTGGAGAAAGAAAGTTTTAGCATAAGTTGAATACTTGAGGTTGGTGATATGGATTCCAAGGAAATATGCTGAGATTACTAAGTGAGATTTACTAAGTTGGATTGAAATCTTAGGGTTAAGATTGAATCTTGAGAGTCGAGAATCGCATACGAGTAAGAGATCTTACAGTTGTAGCTGTGACAATAGGAGTTGAATCTTAGAAGAATGAAGACCTGGAGATGGGTTTCGGGTTAAGACCATTGAGGTATAATATAAGAGTGATCTTGAAGTAAATGAATCTTGGGTTGTGTAGGGTCATAAGGTTGGTTATAAGTTGGTGATCGATTGATGTTGATCATGAGGTTGCAGACATAATGAGCCATGTGATATGATTTGAATGATGTTAGCATAATAAGTTGTGGATGTGAAAGCATGACGACACTGGTCAGGTCGTTTGGGTAAGTGAAGGAGTTATAGTTTTTAAGAAACGGATATTCATTTAAGAAGTATTGAAGAATTAAATGTTATTAGAGGACCAAACTTGGTGAAGGTGTAGGTTTTAAATCTATGAATGTCTGTCTAAGGTGTAGGACTCGAAGTTTGTCAGAATTTGATTGAGAGATTAAGAAGTTGATTGACGAGATGGTGATTGAGTCACAGAAAGGAAGGTGTTAGTATTAAGATGAATACCTGAGGTTGTTATATTTTGACGAGTTTCGTAGAGTATAAGAGTCAATGGGACTTTTTTATGGATTTTGATAATGCATATTACGAGTAACAAGTGAATTTTACTAAAGTTGAATGAGAATCCTAGGGCTAAGGTTGACCTAGTGAGCTGAGATTCATGTACACATAAGAGATTTAGTGGTGTTAGCGGTTACGATAAGAGTTAAATCTCAGAATGTTGAAGGATCGGAAGATGTAATGGCTAGTTAAGTCCCTTGAGGTATAGTTATGATTTAATCTTCTAGAGGATAAGTCTCGATTCGTGCGAAGTGTTAGGGATTTCAGTAAGTGTAAATAGGTTTGAGTGAGGGAAGTTCTAAGGAAGAAGACGATAATAATGGATTGTTAGATATTAAGAAGAGGATTATCTTATAAGTTGTTGATAACTTGATGTTGAAGGGGATAAGATTAGTGAAGGACAAGAAATAAGGACATAAGTCGATTTTTAATTCGAATGGTGACTAAGTAGGAGATTGATTTCATTGTGCGAGTGATGATAGTTACGAAGTTGGATGTGACGTTAATGGACTATTAGATTCCAACACAATGTTTCGTCTAAGAGTTATCGAACGAACAAGTGATGGACTGTAGATGAAGATCACGAGGACAAGTTGAGTATCTACTTTATGATGACAGAGAGGCACTGAGTTTAAGAAGAATTCCGGACGACCGAAAGTAAAGAAGTAAGTGGCTAAGGTTGTGCGACTGCACGGAATGCCAACCGGTATCATTTCAAGCAGAGGTCCGACGCAAGTAATCGAGTCAGACGACATGAGGTTGAATGATGTTTTGTCTTTTGAGACGCCGATAGTTAGCAGTGAGGATAGAAGAGTGAAACAGTTAAGGGGAAGGCAGATTGCTTAAGTAAAGATTTTGAGGAACAATGACACAGGCACTACTACATGGGAATTGGAAGATAAGATCAAGGAACTGTATTCCGAACTTTTTGCAGAGCTCTGAGTTTCGAGGACGAAACTTTCTTTTTGGAGGGGAGTATTGTAAGACCTGGATTTTCAGAACAAGTTAAGTTTCCGACTCACACGTAGAAATAGTGTAAGCGTGACAGGAGTTTGACATTTGAGAAAGATTAATGAAGAAGAAAGTTCAGGAATTGCTTGAGGAATGTTGCGTAGCTGTTTTCGGAGTTAGTGCGAGTCGTCTGCACACCTGCCTTATGGCAAGCGTGTCCAGAATAGGCTATTTCGCTCTTAAAGCAACGTTTTGAGTGAGATTTCGAACTCTCGGAAAATTTAAAGATTCTCTTTATTTTTCCATCGACCAGCGTTTCATTTCGGAACTCTGGACTGTACGCACGATAGGTTTCACTTTTCGGATGTCCGCCGACGCTAATTTCTTTGCTTCGAAACCCTATTTTCGAGCAATGGATGAAGACTTTTTCTATTCGGGACTTCTAAAGAAGATTCCGTCCGCGTTGCCAGACTTGTTTCGACGTTTCCAATCTTTCTTCAGTTGGAAGTTTTGTCGTTTGAGCATCACAGCAAAAAGTAGTTTTTCGGGGCAGATTAACCGACACCGCTTTTGAGTTTTTCGATATCGTTTTTCCCAAATCCTAGATATTTGTTTTGAGTTCTGGAATTCCGACGCCAGAATCTCTCTTAGAATTTCTCGGTGATCGTGCTGCAAAAATCGGAATCGCGAAATTTTCATTTTCCCGCGATTTCACCCGCCTATAAATAGCGCGAAAAAGCAAAATCCTCTCATTTTCTTTCCATTTGTGGCTGATTTCGTGGGGAGCAAGGGGGGAGGGGATTTCCGCGAAAACTTGACCAATCTTCGTGCAGTTCGTCCCTACTTCTAGGTATCGAGGTAACTATCATGAATCCTGCCTCTGATTTCTGTTTCTGCTGAGTTTCTGAAGTCGTTTCTGTGCTCTAAGTTTTGAGCTTTTTCTAAAATTGTCCGATTTCTCTGATTTCTCGCTTGGGTTATGTTCCTTATGTTCCCCTGAGTCTAAAACCTCTGTCAGTAAACTCTGATTGCGATTCAGTTGTCCAGGATCTGAAAAATTGACTCAAAACTCTTTTTGTCTCACATTTCGAAACTTTATTGTCGAAAAGACTTAATATGACTTCGTGCCTTTAGGATTTGTTGTCACGGATATCATGAGGATCGTTGCTGTCAAATTTGTTTTCAGAACTGATAACTTTGAAGTTTTGAGCCTTTATTTTGGACCAAAATGCCCCTGCGTAGTCGTATTTCGGCCCGATTGTCCGAAAATTGTTCTGACAGTTTCTTTGCCTTAGTTTTACCCTAAAACTACCTTGTAAACTGATTTGATCGAAGAAAAAGAGCCGAAGCCCTTTTCTCCTTTTGGCCGTGGGTTTTCCTAAGGGGAGGGGAGTTTTTCGTTTTCGAAAACTTGTCCTTTCGTACCCGTTTGTCGTATTCTGAAGCTTTGATGCTTTGTCTATCGTTTATGTATTGTATTGCGATCGAACTAATCGATTTTGTGTGGATTCTGCTTTGTTTTTCCTCCGAGGTTCAGTTGAAGGAACTTTGGAAGTTTCAAGGCATTCCTGTGAAGGAGATTTGATTTGCGAAGCTGGATCAGCTCGAGGTTAGGGCAACTTTCTATATATTAGCTATGACTGCATGATAGGCGTCGATAAATTCGACTTATGTTTTATCTGATGTTGTTTTTGATGATGAGTTGATGTTATGATGCTTTTCCATACTTGTGATGTTGTGCTTTTGTTGGATTGAGCGTTTTGACGCAATTTCGGAGTGGAGATTCATTGATTTGGTGATCTTTGATATTTCGGGTTGGATGAACAACCCTAGGCAAGTCCAAATGTGGGGTTTGAGACTTAGCCATATGTTGGAATTCTTAGACTTTCCCCGGGAAATTTATTTTGGGTGGTTGATCTTTGAAAACTTAGAATGATAGAGCTTTGAAAATCTAAAGACTTGGGAAACTTAGACTTTGAGAAATAAACTCATAACTTGACTAATTCGAATTGAAACAATTTTTATTAACGTTTAAGCATAGGAGAACTGAAGGGGAAAATATTTACGAAAGACGGGGAAAAGTCGACTTTGTTGTGGGTTTGGAGAGTTATCGGAATTGGGGGAAGCCACTAAGGTGAGCTATGGTGATGATTGAAAGTCACCGAGTACTCTAGTACTCTTGGGGAGTGTTGTGGAGCCGTGTTGTATTGACCGACACCTAGTGCTCTTGTTGTTTGGGCTGTGTTGTATTGACCGACACTAGACCCTTGTGTATTCTGTGGATGGAGTTGTGTTGTATTGACCGACACTTACTCCGAGTTGTGTTGTATTGACCGACACTAACTCATGGGTTTGTTGAGATTGGGTTGTGAGCTAAACACTTTCGTGGTAAGGACGATTCGTTGTTTGGCTAACCACGTTGCATTCAATCGGGTGAATAACGGGAATGGTTCACCTGTGCATATCATGGTGAATAACGGGAATGGTTCACCTTGCATTAATGATGAATAACGGGAATGGTTCATCATTCGGTGAATAACGGGAATGGTTCACCAAGGATGAATAACGGGAATGGTTCATCCAGGATGGATTTCATCCAGGATGGATAACGGGAATGGTCCATCCATAGTGAAAATGCTTCACTTGTGGCGAACGGGAACGCGTCACAAATCCGGATACATATTGTGCATTTCACGCATACATTCATGCTGACTGAGATTGTGTGCTGTTTGTTTATTGAAGCAATGTTAGAGCCATAACATGCTAGGATTGTTTATATGTATATATATCAACATATATCTATACCCCATATCACATGTTGAGTGTATATCTACTTATTGCTGTGAGTTGACCCTAGCGCCTTGGCTTTGTTTGTATGTTTGTGTTTGGGCGGTCGGCCTGCTGCCAGATGTCGATGGCCGACTGGTGTTCGATGGTCTCTCCCTCGGGGGGGATCAGATATGAGCTTGTGGATCGGGATGCCCCCACCGCTTGGGTGATCGATGTTGTGGGTCATCGAGCGACGTACCGGGGAAGGGTCATGGAGGACCGGACTGACGAGTGTGAACATCTGACGAAAGAAGTTCTACGACGCATGGAGCTGAGCTTCAACTTGCCGTCTTCAGTTCGCCGAGGACTCGGATGTGTGAGCAGTTATGGGTTGGTAGAGTTAGGCAGGCGTCATATTTGTGTAGAGCTCTGATTCGTTTTGCTTTTGGGACGGGGTAGGTTCCCGACGCATGGCTTTTGTGTGGTTCTCTTATTGAGGGATCACAGTGAGTCAGTCGGACTATAGGGGTCTTTGCTTAGGCCATTTTGAGGCCGACTTTCTCCCAGTGGATTGTAATTATAACCTTTTCACTCACACTTCTGGATCTGTAACTATTTGCCTACGGGCACACTACTTTGGAGTCACTGCGAGTGCGCGTGACATGGGAGTGCAGCTGAGGCTGTACATGTGTATATATTTGTGTGTTGGTTGGGTTTTGTCTTTATTTTCTATTGCTTGATTTAAAAGGTATCAAACAAAAAAAATTACCTGTTTTCAGCGTAAAGTCTATTTTTGGTTACTAAAGTGACACCTGGAAATCGGGGTGTTACAGAGGTGCTCTGTCAGCTTCAACTTGCCACCGGGTGTGCATTGCGGACCAGGAGCAGGAGGACTACCACCGCCACCGTCATCTTCAGAGGACGAGGATCCCTCAGAGGAGGAGCCAGTGGGAGTGCCTTCGGCAGAGTCTAGTGCACCCACCGCTGCGATCATTGAGGATCATGGATCGGGCCCAAAGCCCGTTAGTCCAGCACCGGAGCGCATCGCTGTTGCGAGAGGGGGCGGGGTAGTGTTTGTCGACTTAGTTGTTCTGGATTCCGATTCAGACGACGATCATGCTGACACATAGTTTTGAGTGTTAGTGTGAGCTCCTCGAGTTAGGATTAGTGTAGGAGTAGAGTCTTAGCTCTGACAGTCATCGCTTCATTTGCTTCTTTGGGGGACAGGGTAGTTCCGCCTATAGCTTTTTGTGTGGTTTCCTTACGGGAATCACAGAGAGTGGGTTGGACTTAGGAGGTCTTACTTTCAGACCATTGGGTCAGCTTATTCTCAGTTTTTGAGGGATGGTGTTGCGGACACTTCACCTTTTCATTTGGTTTGTACATATTGCCTACGGGCGCTACTCTTCTACTACCCGTCACTGGAGGTTTACTCGTGACGAGGTTGCTACTTACAGCGGGGGCTGTTATAAATATTGTATATTAGTTCTATTGCTTTTCGCATTTGGGTTTTATCTATTTCAGTTTGTCCTAGTTATTATTGAAAAAAAAAAATATTCACGGTTTTCCGCATTAAGTTTACTTTTGGTTACTAAAGTGACGCCACCGAAATCGGGGTGTTACATTGTGGTATCAGAGCACGGTCGAGTCTTTCGGGAGTTGTTGGGGAATAGGTCTTCTGTGCTAGGTTGTGTGACTCTGCAAAGAGTGAAAATTGATTGTCTGCAAGCGATTTTTCGCTTAGAATTGATTGAAGTTAGTGCTTAATCATATTGTATAGCATGTTAGATGCTATCTCATGATGAGTACTAACTGTTTGATTGACTTAACAGAACCAAGATGTTATCCTAGGAATGGATTTTTTGTCCCACTATCATTGTCTTTTGGACTGCAACCGAATAAGAGATTTAGTAGTGTTAGTATTTACGATTGTAGTTAAATCTCGGAAAGTTGAAGATGATATGTCTGTTGAGACGCCGTCGGTCAACATTGGGACTAGAAGAGTGAAACAATCGAAGGGAAAGCAGAGTGCTTTAGTAAAAGTTATTTGGGACAAAGACACGGACGGTGCTATATGGAATTAGAGGAGAAGATCGAGGGATAATATCCGGAGCTTTTTACTGAACCCTAAGTTTCGAGGACGAAACTTTCTTTTTGGAGGGTAGTAATGTAAGACCCAAGTTTTTAAGCTTATGCTAAGTGACTAAACTTCCTATTCACGATTAGGGTTGATGTATCGTGAAAGGAAAACCTGAACAAGAGTTTACTAAATGGAATAAATTTATGAAGGAGGAAGTTCAGGAAAAGTCAAAGGATTGTATCGAAGTAGATTTAAGTTATAGCACGATCGATATTCGCTTTAGAACCTAGGACAAGAACCTTAGAAAATAAAACTATGTTCCACCTTTGGAACACTATAGGAATAAAATTTCCAAAGATCTTCCACCTTTGGAACACTGTAGGAATTTAGTCCAAAAATCTTCAGAGAAATGTTAGAACTTCTCTTTTTCCATATATAACAATCGTTTCGAGGCGAAACTCTAGGATCTACGAACGTCCGATTCCAATCATCGGAAGTTTGCCGAAACCGAAACCCTGATAGTTCAAGAAACCTAAAATCAACCGACGATGAAGACTTTTTCTGTTTGGAGCTTCAAATAAGGATTTCATTCCCGTACGCCCACTCTAATCAACGTTCCAAATCTTTCTTCAGAAGGAAGTTTCTGCTTCCGAGGTCAAAATCATAAAGTGCATTTTAAGCTGGTAACCATTAAAAACAAGCCTCGAAAACCAAAAATCATACCGATATTTCTTTGAAGAATTAGAAGATTTAGCGGGGAGAATATCGTGTCTAAAATACGTTGGAATCAGTAGGAAAGAATCGGAATCACTCTCATATTTTTATCTTAACTCTATGAGTTAAATCTTCCGATATTTAAACTAATCTGTACCGGTTTACAAAATATCTAAACATCCTTATCCTCCCTCACTCACTATGTCGACATCCCTCTCTCTCATTACACTTTTTCATTTTCCCTTCCTTTAGTTCTGTAGACCCATTTCTTACACTTCTTCTTCTATATATATTATGTCCTCTTCTCCTTTCTTTCCATTTTCAATTCTTTCTTTTGCTGCAGCAAACCCATTTCATTTTCTTCATTCTTCCTTTCTCTTCTCCAAGCGTGGAAACACAAGCCACCACCGCCCCTCCTCCTCACCATGGCTGTTATGTCCACCCAAGAGGCCACCATAATCACGTTCTTCTTCTCCTTTCCACCATGAAAACCATCACCACAAACATGTTCTTGTTCTACCCCTCCTTCTTCACACAAGAAAGCCACCATGGCAGCCACCACGTTCCTTTTCTTTCTCTCCATGGCCACCACAAGAAGGCCAGCACCACAAGGAGACACCATCACCATTTTCCTCTCCTTTGCTGTACCCGCACACCATGTTTCTTCTTCCTCTATCACCCATGGCAGCACCCCATCATCAACATGTTCTTCTTCTTCTTTCTTCCTCTCAAAGCCACCACCGATGGCCACCCACAACACCATCATGGACGCACCACATGAACCACCACCATGGGTCTCTCTTTCCAGCCGAGAGCACCACCTCCATGGCCACGAAGCAAGCAAAGAGAAACGACAAAGGAACCATGAAAGAAAACAGGGGAGAACGACGTGAAAACAGATCATAACGACGCGTCGACGTCGCCGACATCGCAAACTTCGACCTTCGATTCCATTGTACTCGGACCTCCGTTCACAGCGAGATAAGTAACGTTGGAACCCTTGCGGTGTACACAACAAAACCGATATTCCGGATTGTCGTTCCGTCGCCGTCGACCGCCGCCGCTGCCACCTTCGGGAGCTCTTTCCGGTCAACTCCGGCGACCGATGGAAAAACAGAGGACACTGCTACGATCCTTGCCGTGAGGAGAGCAAACCCCTATCTTCAATTTCGTATTTGGGTCATTTTATTCGACGACCCCGACAACCACCGTCGACCTTCGGCTGAACTTTCTGGGCAAACCGTCTACTCTTTGGGGAAACGGACAGCGCCGTTGAGTTTCTGGCCGCGAAAGGATGAAGGAACAACCTTCCTTTGAGTCTCCGGTGACAGTTCCTCCGTCAACCCCGTGAGCCGCAACTTTCTCTAGCGACTCTTCGCCGACAAGTTTCAGAAACTTGATTTTCGTACGATGAACGGAAGCACCTTGCATCGAAGCTACACAATGGGAGGAATCGAGCCAACATATGCAAATAAAGATGTAATCGGATCGGAGTTGCACCTTAGTATGGAAATTGGCTAAGGTGAGGACTACTCACTGAATCTCTAGTTAATGCTTAGGGTCGATGCTTTCGACATTGATTTATTGTTTATGCACTTGTTTGTGTTTGATTGGGAAAAATGTTTTCTGAGGCTTCGGCTGACAATGTAGATGATTCATCTACTGAATGTTTTTGAGAGTGAATCACATGCTATGTGCTATGTGGGTAATTTAGGATGTGTGATGCATGCTTTATATGCTAAGTGTTACGTGGTTATTGCATAATATGTGGATATATGACATGTTGGTTGATTGTGCTGAATTAATTATGCTCTTGCAATGAAATATGTGATTCTGAGTAGTGAGAATAGCGGGCAGGTCATGCCGATTTTATTTTGAGAGTTTTGAGAAAGTTTGATAGGACGAATGAGATTCGGGCCTTGTTATGGTTTTTCATGGATCGAGACATTCTCTGGAGTCATTTGGGGATTATGAGATCCCGGAAACTTATAAGATTTCGATAAGACTAAAAGGATATTATTTTGTAAAGAAAACTCATAAGACATTAAACAACCTCTAAATCTTCAAATAAAGATAATAAACTCGAAAGGAAGCTTAGGATGCAAATCTTAGTTTTTGGAAAACGAGAAGTGTCGTCGGATCTAATCGTTGAGGAAGTTGAGAAGTGCTGAGTTTGTCGATGTTCTTGTGCTGTTGGAGCAGCTATGTGTTGTTGGGCTATCCTGGGGATAAGTCCGGGAAACCGTTAGTTTCCGAGAGTGTGATACTCTGTGCTCGTTGAGCAGTTGTGACCATCGGATTGAGATGAGTCGGATGATTTGGAGATCATCGTGCGTTATGTGTTGTTGTGAAGAAGTGTCTTTTGTCGCAGAATCGACTTTACCTTAGGGTAAGCTTTTAGAGACTTTAATTTACCTAGAACACGTGGCGACGTGTCGAGTGAGATCGGAGACGTTGTAAGGCCCTAAGTTCAACTTGGAACAAATTTTATGGAAGTTTGAATAAAATTGAAGTTTTTGGCTATGTTTGATAACTGGCAGATTAGAACTGTCAACTTGTGTGAATATTTAGAGGGTCTTAACGACTTCATTTGGGAAAACTTCCTTCATGAGAGTTGTAGCCCTTCAAGTCTAGAAAATTCTCCAAGTCGTTTCGCGTCGATCCGATATCTGTAGCTCCAGATATCCCCGTTTTAGTGAACGCAGTTCCGGCTGTACAGTGCCAACAGAATTATTGCATTGTTTTCTTCTAAGTCCGTATTTAATTATGAATTTACCTTTGAGGGCTTAGGTTTTAGTAAGTTTCAGGCCTGAGTAAGTTCTTAAGTGATTGGGTCACGGGTTTTGACTTGGGTCGGGCTTGAAAGAAAACAAACCCTAGCCCAAGAGAGGGGGCGCGGGCTATGTAGGGTTTTGGGGGGGGGAGGGTTTCTTTTCACACTATTCTGAAGAAAGAAACCTTGTGCACTTCTGAAACACGTAAAAACAGAGGAGAAAGAGTGAGAGAAACTTTCCCCTTGCACCCTAGCCGTCACCGTCCCAAGCCCTACCACCGTCGACGTGTTCACGCAAGAGAGAGGAGGAGTTCGCGAGCGAGAGGGAGAGAGGAAGGGTTACGCGTGGAGAAGAGGAGAGAAACCAGAACCTTGCTCTTCAATTTCATCTTTTCTTCAAGCCTAAGGACAAAGGTAAGGGCTGGTTCTAGGAATGGGTAGATTCTTTAGGGAATATGCCATGAATTGCCACGAGAAACAACTTGAGTTTTGGACTGTTTTTGCATGATTTCCTGTACATGCTTGCTTGCTGGAATTTTTCTCTTGAAAAGCCATGAATATGATCCTCAAACGTTGTTTATGATCTGAATCCTTGATTTTATGCGAGTTGCCATGGTATTTGTTAAGTTTTGTGCTATTTTGCACTTGTTATAGCATGATCCTTGCTAAATGTTTGGTTCTGAAATTTTGAGTGGATATTTGGGTTGTTGGGGCTGTACCAAGATTGCCATGATCAAAGGGGAAGGAAGGAAAATTATTTTTGAAAACCATAGAGCCATGGGAGTTTCGCTGCCAGTTTTCTGTACTGGACAGCGGACTTCAGAGCCCCTTTTTACCTGTTTATGGTCATCGAATGAAAAAGTGAGTAAAATGAAAGTTGTAGATTTTCGAAATATCTTTCCAGACATATAAAAATCATAATTTTTGGTTTAGTAATGTGATCTGGGGGTCGTGTTTAGTAACTGTCACACTTGCTGTTTTTCCTGTTCCGGACAGTTATCTTTAAGGCCTAATATCACCTAATTCTGGGACTCAAATGAACAAGTGTGTAACTAGAGAGTTGTAGATATTTAAAATAGCTTTCTAGAAAGGTATCATACGTGATTTTTGGTTGAAAGATGCATTATGTGGCTCTATTTTTGTGAAAGTTGTTTCTGCTGTCAATATGTTGAAGTTGCGATGATATATTATGCATGAGTGAATGTTCTTGCGTTCCCTTACGTGGATTATATTTATTTTCTCAGTTAATGGTTCAAGGGTCGCTCACCTAGCCGTAATTCCCTTGTAACCCGTGAATGTTGTGTTGTGAAGGTTGTTGTATAAAGAGTATGATAAGACTCTAGGATTGACTTTAGAGACTTAAACAAAGAGAAACGCGTAATTAACTCGCTTGCAAGAAGATTGTGAATGAAATTTTATTGGACATAGGTCTAGTGAGACTATGGACCATGAGAACGATGGTACCTTGCACGCGAGGGAGTTATTTGGGTTGACTGCGGTCTCCCGTGAACCTTGTGGGCCGGTGTGGCTCCACGTGATTTGGTTGACTGCGGTCACCGTGAACTTTTGTGGATCATTGCGGCTCCACGTGATTTGGTTGACTGCGGTCACCGTGATAACCGTGCCTCTGCGGAAGCACGAAGATGGCCATGGAAGGTTTGGTGGGTTGTGTGAAGTGAGATTCCGTTAGTAACTGACTCTTTCCCATAAAAGACATATAATGTACTTATATTATATATGTTGTTGTTGGTTTTGTCATTATCATTCTTTTGTTGGACCTGACCCTGCTTGTTTGCTATGTGTTTATTTGGGGGGGTAGATGGTCGTGAAGATAATGGCGACGACTCATTCTTGGGAGTTGATGCTACGTGGCGAGCCACTACCGGATGACGACTACACTTCTGATGAAGAGGAAGAAGATAAAGAGGAAGGGGCCAAGGATATGGTTGGGTTGTGAGACATCCATTTTTCTTTTGGGTTGAGAGTACCGAGTTTTGGAAGTATTGAACCATTACTTTATTTTAGTTGAGATAGTTTAACTTGATGTAATTTACTTTGAAGTTTTCTTCCGGATATTTATTTCATACTCTTTTCAATGATTAATAAAGTTTGAGGTTTACGTTGATGATTATTTCCGCAAGTTTGAAATGGTTAAGTTTCGAGAATTTTGTAAAATTGAACTTTTATCATTAATTCAAGATTAATAAGTCAATCGACGAAAACTCTTTACGAAAATTTGGTTAATTAGTTACTGTGTAACACTCGAGAAATCGGGGCGTTACATTGTGGTATCAGAGCTCCGGTTGAGAAACCAGAGCACTAAGGGTATTGGGCTTACGAGTTTCCGAACTTGTTGTGTTTTGTTTTTGATAAAGGTGTTTTCAAAGCTTCGCGGTGAGATTTGGGTAGACTTGATTGCTAAGATGTTTGCTTGACTGTGATTGTCTGTAGTTAGTATCATTGTCGTGATACTTGAGGCTAAGTGTTTGATTATATTAAGATGTTTGAACTCTGAGGTCGATTGATGGAATGTCAACCGAAGGAAGAGTGAGCTTTGGAATCTATTTTGTATCCCAAGGTGTACGGCTATGTGCGTTTGTGTGTACCTGTGTTGTCTTGGGAAAGGGTTCACCGGCGTATGTGAACTCTATCGTTGCCGAAGCGAAACATGATGGTGATGTGCGCAATATCTTGGTGGTACAGGAGTATGTCGATGTGTTCCCAGAAGATGTACCCGGTTTGCCACCAGTCAGAGAGACGGAGTTCTCTATTGATATTGTACCCGGTACTGGACCAATATCGATGGCACCTTATCGTATGGCCCCAGCGGAGTTGGTAGTGTTGGCAAAGCAATTGGATGATCTCTCCTCAAAGGGATTCATTCGACCTAGCGTATCGCCATGGGGTGCACCTGTGCTATTGGTAAAGAAGAAGGATGGGAAGTCCAGATTGTGTGTGGATTACCGGCAGCTGAATAAGGTGACAGTGAAGAACCGTTATCCGATGCCTCGGATAGACGACTTGATGGATCAACTTAGAGGAGCGGTGATCTTCTCGAAGATAGATCTTAAGTCAGGATACCATCAGATCCGAGTCAAGGAATCGGACATCCAGAAGACCGCATTCAGGACCCGATACGGGCATTATGAATATCTTGTGATGCCGTTTGGGGTTACTAATGCACCCGCAGTGTTTATGGACTACATGAACAGAGTGTTCAGGCCATTCCTGGACAAGTTCGTGGTGGTGTTTATTGATGATATTTTGATTTACTCGAAGAGTAAGGAAGAACACGAAGAGCATTTGCGTCAAGTGCTAGGAGTATTGCGGGGGAAGGAGCTATATGCTAACGGCTCGAAGTGTGAATTCTGGATGGAAGAGGTGAAGTTCCTGGGTCATGTCATATCAAGTCAGGGTGTGGCTGTTGACCCTAGCAAGATCGAGACGATTCTGTCATGGGAGCAACCAAAGACAGCAAGCGACATCAGAAGCTTTGTTGGGCTTGCTGGCTACTATAGACGATTCGTCAAAGATTACGCAAAGTTGACTTCGCCGTTGACCCAGTTGACAAAGAAGAATCAACCGTTTGCGTGGACGGAGAAGTGTGAGGCTAGTTTCCAGGAGTTGAAGAAGCGGCTGACCACCGCACCCATACTAGCTTTACCTAAGGAAGGAGAACCTTATGACGTGTATTGTGATGCGTCACACAATGGTTTGGGTGTGTAATGATGCAAGATAAGAAAGCAATTGCCTATGCTTCAAGGCAGTTGAAGACTCATGAGAAGAACTACCCCACACATGACTTGGAGTTGGCTGCCATAGTTTATGCTCTCAAGATTTGGAGACACTATCTCTATGGCAGTACGTTCACGATCTACAGCGATCATAAGAGTTTAAAGTACTTATTTGATCAGAAGGATCTGAACATGAGGCAGCGGAGGTGGATGGAATTCCTTCAGGACTATGAGTTCACTCTACAGTACCATCCGGGGAAAAGCAATGTTGTAGCCGACGCTCTCAGCCGGAAGGCTATACATGTGTCCTCAATGATGGTCAAGGAGTTAGAACTGTTGGAGGCTTTCCGAGATCTGAGCTTGGACGTTAAGCTCGCACCAGGAAGACTGAGTTTCGGAATGGTGACGGTGTCAAGTGTACTTTTGGAAGAGATCAAGTCTAGACAAGAGACTGATGAAGGGATAGCTGAGTGGCGAGACCGTGTGACTCAGGGAAGGGCACCAAAGTTCTCTATTGGGAATGACAATATTCTGCGATGCAAGGGACGGATATGTGTGCCTGACGATGTAGAGATGAGAAGATTGATCCTGGATGAAGGACACAAGAGTAGACTGAGTATCCATCCCGGAATGAACAAGATGTATCAGGACTTGAAACTTCACTTCTGGTGGTCTGGGATGAAGAAGCAGGTTGCTGAGTATGTTTCTACTTGCTTGACATGTCAGAAAGCGAAGGTAGAGCATCAGAAGCCCGCAGGGAAGATGCAACCACTAGATGTCCCAGAGTGGAAGTGGGACAATATTTCTATGGACTTCGTGACGGCTTTACCTTTAACTCGGAGGAAATTCGATGCGATCTGGGTTGTTGTTGATCGTTTGACAAAGACCGCTCATTTTATCCCGATCAACCTGAAGTACAAGGTGGAGAAACTGGCGGAGATTTATGTGGCTGAGGTTGTGCGTCTACATGGTGTACCGACCAGCATCGTGTCAGACAGAGATCCGAGGTTTACCTCTCACTTTTGGGGAGCCTTGCAGCAGGCCCTCGGAACTAAGTTGAGATTGAGCTCTGCCTATCATCCGCAAACCGATGGACAGACAGAGAGGACAATCCAGTCGCTGGAAGATTTGCTACGGGCCTGTGTGTTGGATTACAAGGGCAGTTGGGATGAGATGCTGCCATTGATCGAATTCACTTACAACAATAGTTTCCATGCAAGCATCGGCATGGCACCTTACGAAGCTTTGTACGGTCGGAGGTGTCGTACGCCCTTATGCTGGTATCAAGATGGAGAAAATTTGGTGATTGGCCCGGAATTGGTGCAACACACCACCGAGGAAGTCAGGAGAATTCAGGAAAAGATGAAAACCGCGCAGAGTCGCCAAAAGAGTTACGCCGACAACCGACGGAAGGAGTTGGAATTTCAGGCCGGAGACCATGTCTTCTTGCGGGTTACCCCGATGACAGGTGTCGGAAGGGCAATCAAGTCCAAGAAGCTTACTCCGAAGTTTATTGGGCCGTACCAGATCACGGAGCGAGTTGGACCGGTGGCGTATAGGATCGCCCTACCACCGTTTCTATCCAACATCCATGACGTTCTTCATGTGTCGCAGTTGCGTAGGTACATGGCAGATGATTCGCATGTGATTACGCCAGACGACATACAGCTGAGAGATGATCTGACAATGGAGGTGCCGCCCATCAAGATCGTCGACCGAAGTGTAAAGCGCTTAAGAAACAAGGAGGTGCCTTTAGTGAAGGTCGTGTGGAACCAAGAGACTGGTGACGCGACCTGGGAGTTAGAGGATAAGATGCGGGAATCACACCCCGATTTATTTGTAAACCCTTAAGTTTCGAGGGCGAAACTATTTTAAGGGGGGTGGTATTGTAAGGCCCTAAGTTCAACTTGGAACAAATTTTATGGAAGTTTGAATAAAATTGAAGTTTTTGGCTATGTTTGATAACTGGCAGATTAGAACTGTCAACTTGTGTGAATTTTTAGAGGGTCTTAACGACTTCATTTGGGACAACTTCCTTCATGAGAGTTGTAGCCCTTCAAGTCTATAAAATTCTCCAAGTGGTTTCGCGTCGATCCGATATCTGTAGCTCCAGATATCCCCGTTTTAGTGAACGCAGTTCCGGCTGTACAGTGCCAACAGAATTATTGCATTGTTTTCTTCTAAGTCCGTATTTAATTATGAATTTACCTTTAAGGGCTTAGGTTTTAGTAAGTTTCAGGCCTGAGTAAGTTCTTAAGTGATTGGGTCAGGGGTTTTGACTTGGGTCGGGCTTGAAAGAAAACAAACCCTAGCCCAAGAGAGGGGACGCGGGCTATGTAGGGTTTTGGGGGGGGAAAGGGTTTCTTTTCACACTATTCTGAAGAAAGAAACCTTGTGCACTTCTGAAACACGTAAAAACAGAGGAGAAAGAGTGAGAGAAACTTTCCCCTTGCACCCTAGCCGTCACCGTCCCAAGCCCTACCACCGTCGACGTGTTCACGCAAGAGAGAGGAGGAGTTCGCGAGCGAGAGGGAGAGAGGAAGGGTTACGCGTGGAGAAGAGGAGAGAAACCAGAACCTTGCTCTTCAATTTCATCTTTTCTTCAAGCCTAAGGACAAAGGTAAGGGCTGGTTCTAGGAATGGGTAGATTCTTTAGGGAATATGCCATGAATTGCCACGAGAAACAACTTGAGTTTTGGACTGTTTTTGCATGATTTCCTGTACATGCTTGCTTGCTGGAATTTTTCTCTTGAAAAGCCATGAATATGATCCTCAAACGTTGTTTATGATCTGAATCCTTGATTTTATGCGAGTTGCCATGGTATTTGTTAAGTTTTGTGCTATTTTGCACTTGTTATAGCATGATCCTTGCTAAATGTTTGGTTCTGAAATTTTGAGTGGATATTTGGGTTGTTGGGGCTGTACCAAGATTGCCATGATCAAAGGGGAAGGAAGGAAAATTATTTTTGAAAACCATAGAGCCATGGGAGTTTCGCTGCCAGTTTTCTGTACTGGACAGCGGACTTCAGAGCCCCTTTTTACCTGTTTATGGTCATCGAATGAAAAAGTGAGTAAAATGAAAGTTGTAGATTTTCGAAATATCTTTCCAGACATATAAAAATCATAATTTTTGGTTTAGTAATGTGATCTGGGGGTCGTGTTTAGTAACTGTCACACTTGCTGTTTTTCCTGTTCCGGACAGTTAGCTTTAAGGCCTAATATCACCTAATTCTGGGACTCAAATGAACAAGTGTGTAACTAGAGAGTTGTAGATATTTAAAATAGCTTTCTAGAAAGGTATCATACGTGATTTTTGGTTGAAAGATGCATTATGTGGCTCTATTTTTGTGAAAGTTGTTTCTGCTGTCAATATGTTGAAGTTGCGATGATATATTATGCATGAGTGAATGTTCTTGCGTTCCCTTACGTGGATTATATTTATTTTCTCAGTTAATGGTTCAAGGGTCGCTCACCTAGCCGTAATTCCCTTGTAACCCGTGAATGTTGTGTTGTGAAGGTTGTTGTATAAAGAGTATGATAAGACTCTAGGATTGACTTTAGAGACTTAAACAAAGAGAAACGCGTAATTAACTCGCTTGCAAGAAGATTGTGAATGAAATTTTATTGGACATAGGTCTAGTGAGACTATGGACCATGAGAACGATGGTACCTTGCACGCGAGGGAGTTATTTGGGTTGACTGCGGTCTCCCGTGAACCTTGTGGGCCGGTGTGGCTCCACGTGATTAGGTTGATTGCGGTCACCGTGAACTTTTGTGGATCATTGCGGCTCCACGTGATTTGGTTGACTGCGGTCACCGTGATAACCGTGCCTCTGCGGAAGCACGAAGATGGCCATGGAAGGTTTGGTGGGTTGTGTGAAGTGAGATTCCGTTAGTAACTGACTCTTTCCCATAAAAGACATATAATGTACTTATATTATATATGTTGTTGTTGGTTTTGTCATTATCATTCTTTTGTTGGACCTGACCCTGCTTGTTTGCTATGTGTTTATTTGGGGGGGGGTAGATGGTCGTGAAGATAATGGCGACGACTCATTCTTGGGAGTTGATGCTACGTGGCGAGCCACTACCGGATGACGACTACACTTCTGATGAAGAGGAAGAAGATAAAGAGGAAGGGGCCAAGGATATGGTTGGGTTGTGAGACATCCATTTTTCTTTTGGGTTGAGAGTACCGAGTTTTGGAAGTATTGAACCATTACTTTATTTTAGTTGAGATAGTTTAACTTGATGTAATTTACTTTGAAGTTTTCTTCCGGATATTTATTTCATACTCTTTTCAATGATTAATAAAGTTTGAGGTTTACGTTGATGATTATTTCCGCAAGTTTGAAATGGTTAAGTTTCGAGAATTTTGTAAAATTAAACTTTTATCATTAATTCAAGATTAATAAGTGAATCGACGAAAACTCTTTACGAAAATTTGGTTAATTAGTTACTGTGTAACACTCGAGAAATCGGGGCGTTACAGACGTTGTTTGACTAATCATTCTGCATTCATGCAGTATTAATGAGGTATTAACACAGGACGTACTCTGGACCTCGTCGGTTTCCAAAATGGTCATAAGACCCGGAATGCCGTGTAAGAGCGTTGGTAGACGTCTCTTGTAGCAGACCGAAATGGCAGACCTACGGGTTTACTACTGATCTGACTACGTGTGGTTGTTGGAGTAAGAGGCACGCGGGCCGAAATGGCTCCACCGTGGCTGGTGTTAGGGTTGATCCGTTTGATGTCCATCCCTTTCCGGAATGCATGTGGTTAACTGGGTTAACCGTCATTTGCATATCATGCAGCATGCATACTAATTTAGTTGTCGGATGTGATTGCTATTTGTTAATCCTAATTGGAACATGTTAAGTGTTTTATTGTCGTTTACGTTATCGTGAAATATGCAACCCTAGGATGTTATCCCTAGTTATAAGCCTAAGCGGTTATTTCTTATCTTTACCTATTGGGTTTATTATCTACATAGTTCTTTGGAGTTGACCCTCGCGTCTTCTGTGTGTGTTTTGGCGGACAACGCCTTTTGTCAGATGTCCATTGCGGATTGGTTCACAATGGTCCACCCTTCGGGGGGGATCAGATATGAGATGATTGACCAGGATGACCCCGGTTCGTGGGTGGTAGACCCCGCTAGCCACCGCGCGACCTATTCCGGGAGGATCATGGAGGATAGGGTAGATAGGGGAGGACTCTTGGTAGAGGGAGTGCTGAGGAGGTGCTCTGTCAGCTTCAACTTGCCACCGGGTGTGCATTGCGGACCAGGAGCAGGAGGACCACCACCGCCACCGTCATCTTCAGAGGACGAGGATCCCTCAGAGGAGGAGTCAGTGGGAGTGCCTTCGGCAGAGTCTAGTGCACCCACCGCTGCGATCATTGAGGATCATGGATCGGGCCCAAAGCCCGTTAGTCCAGCACCGGAGCGCATCGCTGTTGCGAGAGGGGGCGGGGTAGTGTTTGTAGACTTAGTTTTCTGGATTCCGATTCAGACGACGATCATGCTGACACATAGTTTTGAGTGTTAGTGTGAGCTCCTCGAGTTAGGATTAGTGTAGGAGTAGAGTCTTAGCTCTGACAGTCATCGCTTCATTTGCTTCTTTGGGGGACAGGGTAGTTCCGCCTATAGCTTTTTGTGTGGTTTCCTTACGGGAATCACAGAGAGTTGGTTGGACTTAGGAGGTCTTACTTTCAGACCATTGGGTCAGCTTATTCTCAGTTTTTGAGGGATGGTGTTGCGGACACTTCACCTTTTCATTTGGTTTGTACATATTGCCTACGGGCGCTACTTTTCTATTACCCGTCACTGGAGGTTTACTCGTGACGAGGTTGCTACTTACAGCGGGGGCTGTTATATATATTGTATATTAGTTCTATTGCTTTTCGCATTTGGGTTTTATCTATTTCAGTTTGTCCTAGTTATTATCGAAAAAAAAAAAATATTCACGTTTTTCCGCATTAAGTTTACTTTTGGTTACTAAAGTGACGCCACCGAAATTGGGGTGTTACAGGCAGCATCTCACAGCTTCCGACAATCGCGGGACCCTCCTAAAAGTCGAAACATCACAAAAGTTCATTTTCAAAGTTGTAGTTCGTTAAGTTAGCTCTGCGTGGCCTCAATCAGACTGAAATTTCGCGACTTGTAGCCTGAGGTATGATCCTTTCATCGCAGACTGTGTCGAGAATTTGATGTTCTTGAGCGGCAGAATCTCACACCTTCCGACAATAGCGGGACCCTCCTAAAAGTCGATACTTCACAAAAGTTCTTTTTCAAAGTTGTAGCTCGTTAAGTTAGCTCCGCGTGGCCTCAATCAGACTGAAATTTCGCGACTTGTAGCCTGAGGTATGATCCTTTCATCGCAGACTGTGTCGAGAATTTGATGTTCTTGAGCGGCCGCATCTCCCAGCTTCCGACAATCGCGGGACCGTCCTAAAAGTTGAATCTTCACAAAAGTTCTTTTTCAAAGTTGTAGCACGTTAAGTTAGCTCCGCGTGTCCTCAATCAGACTGAAATTTCGCGACTTGTAGCCTGAGGTATGATCCTTTCATCGCAGACTGTGTCGAGAATTTGATGTTCTTGAGCGGCCGCATCTCCCAGCTTCAAACAATCGCGGGACCGTCCTAAAAGTTGAATCTTCACAAAAGTTCTTTTTCAAAGTTGTAGCTCGTTAAGTTAGCTCCGCGTGGCCTCAATCAGACTGAAATTTCGCGACTTGTAGCCTGAGGTATGATCCTTTCATCGCAGACTGTGTCGAGAATTTGATGTTCTTGAGCGGCCGCATCTCCCAGCTTCAAACAATCGCGGGACCGTCCTAAAAGTTGAATCTTCACAAAAGTTCTTTTTCAAAGTTGTAGCTCGTTAAGTTAGCTCCGCGTGGCCTCAATCAGACTGAAATTTCGCGACTTGTAGCCTGGGGTATGATCCTTTCATCGCAGACTGTGTCGAGAATTTGATGTTCTTGAGCGGCCGCATCTCCCAGCTTCCGACAATCGCGGGACCGTCCTAAAAGTTGAATCTTCACAAAAGTTCTTTTTCAAAGTTGTAGCACGTTAAGTTAGCTCCGCGTGTCCTCAATCAGACTGAAATTTCGCGACTTATAGCCTGAGGTATGATCCTTTCATCGCAGACTGTGTCGAGAATTTGATGTTCTTGAGCGGCCGCATCTCCCAGCTTCAGACAATCGCGGGACCGTCCTAAAAGTTGAATCTTCACAAAAGTTCTTTTCAAAGTTGTAGCTCGTTAAGTTAGCTCCGCGTGGCCTCAATCAGACTGAAATTTCGCGACTTGTAGCCTGAGGTATGATCCTTTCATCGCAGACTGTGTCGAGAATTTGATGTTCTTGAGCGGCCGCATCTCCCAGCTTCCGACAATCGCGGGACCGTCCTAAAAGTTGAATCTTCACAAAAGTTCTTTTTCAAAGTTGTAGCACGTTAAGTTAGCTCCGCGTGTCCTCAATCAGACTGAAATTTCGCGACTTGTAGCCCGAGGTGTGATCCTTTCATTGTAGACTGTGTCGAGAATTTGATGTTCTTGAGCGGCAGCATCTCACAGCTTCCGACAATCGCGGGACCTTCCAAAAAGTCGATATTTCACAAAAGTTCTTTTTCAAAGTTGTAGCTCGTTAAGTTAGCTCCGCGTGGCCTCAATCAGACTGAAATTTCACGACTTGTAGCCTGAGGTGTGATCCTTTCATCGCAGACTGTGTCGAGAATTTGATGTTCTTGAGCGGCAGCATCTCACAGCTTCCGACAATCGCGGGACCCTCCAAAAAGTCGAAACTTCACAAAAGTTCTTTTCAAAGTGGTAGCTCGTAACGTTAGCTTCGCGTGTCCTCAATCAGACTGAAATTTCGCGACTTGTAGCTTGAGGTGTGATCCTTTCATTGCAGACTGTGTCGAGAATTTGATGTTCTTAAGCGGCAGCATCTCACAGCTTCCGACAATCGCGGGACCCTCCTAAAAGTCGAAACATCACAAAAGTTCATTTTCAAAGTTGTAGCTCGTTAAGTTAGCTCCGCGTGGCCTCAATCAGACTGAAATTTCGCGACTTGTAGCCTGAGGTATGATCCTTTCATCGCAGACTGTGTCGAGAATTTGATGTTCTTGAGCGGCAGAATCTCACACACCCTCCTAAAAGTCGATACTTCACAAAAGTTCTTTTTCAAAAGTTGTAGCTCGTTACGTTAGCTCCGCGAGGCCTCAATCAGATTGAAAATTCGCGACTTGTAGCCTGAGGTGTGATCCTTTCATTGCAGACTGTGTCGAGAAATTGATGTTCTTGAGCGGCAGCATCTCACAGCTTCCGACAATCGCGG
>NC_080044.1:57048620-57107302 GCF_012489685.1 Lotus japonicus
AATTCCTGAACTTTCTTCTTCATTAATCTTTCTCAAATGTCAAACTCCTGTCACGCTTACACTATTTCTACGTGTGAGTCGGAAACTTAACTTGTTCTGAAAATCCAGGTCTTACAACCTCCTCAGCACTCCCTCTACCAAGAGTCCTCCCCTATCTACCCTATCCTCCATGATCCTCCGGAATAGGTCGCGCGGTGGCTAGCGGGTCTACCACCCACGAACCGGTCATCCTGGTCAATCATCTCATATCTAATCCCCCCCGAAGGGTGGACCATTGTGAACCAATCCGCAATGGACATCTGACAAAAGCGTTGTCCGCCAAAACACACACAGAAGACGCGAGGGTCAACTCCAAAGAACTATGTAGATAATAAACCCAATAGGTACAGATAAGAAATAGCCGCTTAGGCTTATAACTAGGATAACATCCTAGGGTTGCATATTTCACGATAACGTAAACGACAATAAAAACACTTAACATGTTCCAATTAGGATTAACAAATAGCAATCACATCCGACAACTAAATTAGTATGCATGCTGCATGATATGCAAATGACGGTTAACCCAGTTAACCACATGCATTCTGGAAAGGGATGGACATCAAACGGATCAACCCTAACACCAGCCACGGTGGAGGCATTTCGGCCCGCGTGCCTCTTACTCCAACAACCACACGTAGTCAGATCAGCAGTAAACCCGTAGGTCTGCCATTTCGGTCTGCTACAAGAGACGTCTACCAACGCTCTTACACGGCATTCCGGGTCTTATGACCATTTTGGAAACCGACGAGGTCTAGAGTACGTCCTGTGTTAATACCTCATTAATGTTGCATAAATGCAGAATGATTAGTCAAACAACGTCTCCGATCTCAATCGACACGTCGCCACGTGTTCTAGGTAAATTAAAGTCTCTAAAAGCTTACCCTAAGGTAAAGTCGATTCTGCGACAAAAGACACTTCTTCACAACAACACATAACCCACGATGATCTCCAAATCATCCGACTCATCTCAATCCGATGGTCACAACTGCTCAACGAGCACAGAGTATCACACTCTCGGAAACTAACGGTTTCCCGGACTTATCCCCAGGATAGCCCAACAACACATAGCTGCTCCAACAGCACAAGAGCATCAACATACTCAACACAGCTGCTCCAACAGCACAAGAACATCGACATACTCAGCACTTCTCAACTTCCTCAACGATTGGATCCGACGACACTTCTCGTTTTCCAAAAACTAAGATTTGCATCCTAAGCTTCCTTTCGAGTTTATTATCTTTATTTGAAGATTTAGAGGTTGTTTAATGTTTTATGAGTTTTCTTTACAAAATAATATCCTTTTAGTCTTATCGAAATCTTATAAGTTTCCGGGATCTCATAATCCCCAAATGACTCCAGAGAATGTCTCGATCCATGAAAAACCATAACTGTAGTTCTTTTGATTGGCTGCATTTTGCTCAAACCATGATGTGCAACCATATGTGCTAACATCTGGAGCAACATGGTGGAATTACATATGTTGTTGGTTCAGTCGTTAAAGTCAAGGTTGTTGTGAGATTGCTGATTGTATGGAGATTCAGAAGATTTATTCTATGCTGTGCGTTTTATCTTCTGAAGACGTGTTTGTTTTAATCTTGGCTCAAGTAACAAGATTGATAACGTGTGAACCAAGTCTATCTCTAAGTTTGAATTCTGTTTTACTTGGTTCTGTTATTTTATTCTGGTAAGATTTGATTCCTTGAAGATTCCTTCCAGAAGTGTGTTAGTGGACTCTATGACGTTCAGCCCATTGAAGATCCAAGCCTCAAGTGAACGTCTATATAAAGGAACTTATAAACCCTAGCTGCGTGTGGATTCAGAGAGATACATACTGATCTTAGGGTTTTTGTTTGTGAGTCCTCTTGTGAGTTTTGTACCAACTTAGTGCTTACGTTCATCAAAGACTAAGTTGATGTGTTTAGTTGAGTTGTAATCTCATCAAGCTTGTTTATTGATAAAACATGATTTGATCACTGTGGCAGTGGTCATTAGGGGTTAGAGAAAGTTTTCTCATAGCTTAGAGGAGAAGGGCTAAGCTAGATTCACTTGTGTAATAGTGGTGGACATAAAAGAGGCTCTATACCAAGGGGGAGTACTTAGGTATAGAGGGACTTTCATGTGACCTGAGAACTATTATTTGATAGTGAATTGACTCCTGGATTGGTATCCTCTAGACGTAGGTGATGTTCACCGAACTGGGTTAACAACTCCTTGTGTTTGTCTGTTTATCTGTTTGTTTATTTTTAATACTCTGATTGTGTTCTGTTGTGCTACACATTGTTGCAACATTGTGTATCACATCTGTCCTAGGTGAATACGAATTTCAATTGGCATCAGAGCAGGCACCCTGTTCTGGTTGGGTGAGCTCCAGGGAAGACAAATTCGGTTCCAATGGACAACTCAAAGGAAGGTGGCTCTGTGAATAGACCACCTATTCTGGATGGTACCAACTACGACTACTGGAAGGCTCGTATGATTGCGTTTCTCAAATCAATTGACAGCAAGACCTGGAAGGCTATTGTCAAAGGTTGGAAACATCCGGTGAACATACCCAAGGAAGGGTCATCTGTCGGTGAGTTGAAACCTGAGGATGAATGGAACAAAGAAGAGGATGAGGAGGCGTTGGGTAACTCTAAAGCGCTAAATGCTATATTCAATGGAGTGGATAAAAACATGTTCCGATTGATCAACACTTGCACTGTGGCAAATGATGCTTGGGAAATACTCAAGACTGCTCATGAGGGGACTTCCAGGGTTAGAATGTCAAGGCTTCAGATTCTAACAACTCAGTTTGAAAACTTAAAGATGAAGGAAGATGAGACCATCTCTGATTTTCATATGAGACTGCGTGATATGGCAAACTCCTCTTTTGCTTTGGGAGAACAAATGTCAGAGGAGAAGCTTGTGAGAAAGATTCTCAGATCTCTTCCTAAGAAGTTTGACATGAAAGTAACTGCTATTGAAGAAGCTCAAGACATAAGCAGTATCAAGGTGGATGAGCTTATTGGATCCTTGATGACTTTTGAAATGACCCAGAATGATAGACCTGAGAAAAGAAATAAAAGCATTGCTCTTGTCTCAAGCACAGATTAAGATGATGATATGTCTGATAATGAAACTGGTGAAAGCATATCAGAAGCCATAGCTTTTCTGGGGAGAAAATTCAACAAGGTTTTGAAGAGGCTGGATAAGCGATCGAGGCCAAATGTGCAAGACAAACGACTTGACAACTTCAAGAATCAGCAATTTCAAAGAAAAGTGAAAGATGAAGACAAGACAGGAAATGGACGAGGGGTTCAATGTCATGAATGTGAAGGCTTTGGCCACATCAGGGCTGAATGTGCCACTTATTTGAAGAAACAAAAGAAAGGGATGGTCACCACTTGGTCTAATGATGAATCTGATACAGAAGGTGAAGATGTAACAGCAAATAGAGTAACTTCATTCATGGTTAGATGCGATTCAGATGATGGGGACAGTGACAAGGAGATCTCTGATGAGGAACTTGCAGAAGCCTATAAGCTTCTCTACACTAAGTGGAAAGAAGCATGTATCTACGGTCAACAACAAAAGAAGCAAGTCTTGGAGCTTCAAGCTGAGAAGAAGAAGCTAACTGAAGAAGTGGTCTTATTGAACTCAAAAATGGAAGGAATGACCAAGTCCATTCGCATGATGAGTAAAAGCACTGATATTCTGGATGAAATTCTTGATGTTGGAAAAAGTGCAAGTGATAAGACTGGGATAGGATTTGATTATCGTGCAAGCCAGAACATGACCAAGGAACATGTGCAGATTGGAAAGCAGTCAAATGTTAAAATGTGGAACCGCAGGCCCCAGCAATCAGTTACACATTCGTATGCTCAAGTCAGGAACTATCAAAATTCAACTTGGAGATGTCATTATTGTGGGAGATTTGGTCACATTAGACCATATTGCTTCAAGCTTTATGGATATCCTATACTTCAAGATGTATCACGAGAGTATGAAAAGAAAAGTCCAGGCAAAATCAGGTGGAAGCCTAAGGTTAATGCTACTGCTCTCATTGCTCACACCTCTCTGCGTGCATCTTCAAAAGAAGACTGGTACTTCGATAGTGGATGTTCCAGACACATGACAGGAGTGAAGAGTTATCTTGAGAAAATGAAGCCACATGCTAAGAGCTTTGTTACTTTCGGTGATGGAGCCAAAGGAAAGATCAGAGGAATTGGAAAATTGTCTGACACAGGATCTCCAAACCTTGATGATGTTCTGTTAGTTGAAGGACTAACTGCAAACTTGATCAGCATAAGTCAACTTTGTGACCAAGGCTTGAAGGTGGTGTTCAAACAATCTGGGTGTGTTGTCAAAAATAAGAACAAGGATGTGCTAATGAGAGGAGCTAGATCAAAGGACAACTGCTACATGTGGACCTCTGAAACAACATCCTTGTCTGCTCAATGTTTGATGTCTAAGGAAGATGAAGTTAGAATCTGGCACCAAAAGTTAGGTCATCTGAATCTTAAGAGTATGAAAAGAATTGTTGCTGAGGAAGCAGTTAGCAGAATACCAGAGTTGAAAATTCAAGAAGGAAAGGTTTGTGGTGAATGTCAGATTGGGAAGCAAGTCAAAATGTCCCACCAGAAGCTACAACATCTGACTACATCAAAAGTGCTTGAATTACTGCACATGGATTTGATGGGGCCAATGCAAGTGGAAAGTCTGGGAGGAAAAAGGTACGTTTTTGTCTGTGTTGATGATTTTTCCAGATTCACTTGGGTAGAATTTCTGAAGGAGAAGTCAGACACCTTTGAAGTGTTCAAAGAACTATGTCTCCAAGTGCAAAGGGAAAAAGGGTGTGGGATTGTTAAAATAAGAAGTGATCATGGAAAAGAATTTGAGAATGGGCAATTCTCTGAGTTCTGCTCCTCTGAAGGAATCAAACATGAATTCTCTGCTCCTATCACTCCTCAGCAAAACGGAGTGGTTGAAAGGAAGAACAGAACATTGCAAGAATCTGCCAGAGCTATGTTGCATGCTAAAAATCTACCATATCATTTTTGGGCTGAGGCTATCAACACTGCCTGCTACATTCACAATCGCGTCACTATTCGTCAAGGAGATACTGTTACTCAGTATGAACTATGGAAAGGAAAAAAACCTACAGTGAAATATTTCCATGTTTTTGGCAGCAAGTGTTACATTCTGTCTGATAGAGAACACAGGAGAAAATTGGATCCTAAAAGTGAAGTTGGAATATTTCTGGGGTATTCTGGAAACAGCAGAGCATACAGGGTTTATAATATTCGTACTAAAGTTATGATGGAATCCATTAATGTAGTTGTTGATGATACATCCAATGAGAGAACGGGACAAGCTCATGATGAAGATGATCTACCATATGAGTGTACAAATGTGGAACCAGATGAGCCAGCAACTCAATTCCCAAATGAGCAAGAAAACACTGTCTCTCAACCGCTTTTAGCTACCAAAGAACCCTCTATTAGAATTCAGAAGATACATCCAAAGGAAAATATCATTGGTGATCTGAATGATGGGGTTATTACAAGGTCAAGGGATCTAGTTTCTAATGCATGCTTCATATCAAAAATAGAACCAAAGAACGTAAAAGAAGCTCTGACTGATGAGTTCTGGATTCAATCCATGCAAGAGGAACTGGGACAGTTCAAGAGGAATGAAGTGTGGGAATTGGTTCCAAGACCTGATGATGCAAATGTTGTGGGAACTAAGTGGATATTCAGGAACAAGTCTGATGGAAGTGGTAATGTGACAAGGAACAAATCTCGTCTAGTTGCTCAGGGATACTCTCAAATAGAAGGAATAGACTTTGATGAAACTTTTGCTCCTGTTGCTCGTCTTGAATCTATCAGGTTGCTGTTGGGAGTAGCATGTTTGCTGAAATTCAGACTATATCAGATGGATGTCAAGAGTGCATTCTTGAATGGTTACTTGAATGAAGAAGTCTATGTGGAACAACCTAAAGGGTTTGTAGATCCAAGCTTTCCAGATCATGTTTACAGATTGAAAAAGGCTCTGTATGGCTTAAAACAAGCACCTAGAGCATGGTATGAAAGATTAACAGAATTTCTGATCAACAACGGCTATGACAAAGGTGGCATAGACAAGACTTTGTTTGTTAAGAAAAATGGCAGTGAACTTATGGTAGCTCAAATTTATGTTGATGACATTGTATTTGGTGGCATGTCGAACCAGATGGTGGAACAATTTGTTGAACAAATGAAATCTGAGTTTGAAATGAGTCTTGTAGGTGAATTAACTTACTTTCTGGGACTTCAGGTAAAACAGATGGAAGATACCTTATTCATCACACAAAGTAAGTATGCTAAGGGGATTGTTAAGAAGTTTGGTCTTGAGAATGCTGGTCACAAAAGAACACCTGCTGCAACTCATATCAAGCTCACAAAGGATGAGAAAGGTACTGATGTGGATCCTAGTTTATATAGAAGTATGATTGGAAGTCTTTTGTATCTCACTGCCAGCAGACCAGATATTACTTTTGCAGTTGGAGTTTGTGCTAGGTATCAAGCAGAACCAAAGACTAGTCATCTCATTCAAGTGAAGAGGATCATTAAGTATATCAGTGGTACAAGTGATTATGGCATTCTGTACTCTCACAACACGAATTCAGTGCTAACAGGTTACTGTGATGCAGATTGGGCTGGAAGTGCTGATGATAGAAAGAGCACATCAGGTGGATGTTTTTTTCTTGGAAACAATCTGATCTCTTGGTTTAGTAAAAAGCAAAATTGTGTCTCTCTCTCTACGGCAGAAGCTGAATATATAGCTGCTGGAAGTAGTTGCACTCAGTTGATGTGGATGAAACAAATGTTAAAGGAGTATAATGTGCAGCAAGATGTTATGACATTGTTTTGTGACAATCTAAGTGCTATCAACATATCCAAAAATCCAATTCAGCACAGCAGAACAAAACATATTGATATTCGTCATCATTTCATCAGGGAGTTGGTTGAAGATGGTACTGTTACTTTGGAACATGTCTCAACTGAAAAGCAGTTAGCAGATATTTTTACCAAAGCTCTGGATGCCACATAGTTTGAAAAATTGAGACAGTTATTGGGTATCTGCCTATTTGAGGAATTATAGCAATCAAAGGGATTTTGGTGTGCCAACGGCTATTGTGTCATTACTTTTGAGGCACGCTTAATCAGGAATTTCCATTGTCTCTTGATAACCTCTCCTGCAATCTCCACTGCACAACTTCAAATCTCTGAAACTCATTCCAAAGCCGTCCATCCTTTTCTTGAAGACCCGTGTTTCCTTCTTTGTGTCCTCTTCACCATGAGTCAAGATTCCAGCAAGAAACTCACTCCTGAGATGAATGCTTACGGGGTAAAGGTAATGGGTTTGAAATCCAAAACCTCAAAATCTTCAAGGGTTTCAAAATCCTCTCCTCATACCTCTGAAATCGCAATTGCTCAAGGTATTCCTCAACCATCGTCTGATCCGTGCAAGAAGAAAGGGAAAAAGACACGATCCAAGTCAGATGCGTCCATAGCAAAGAAGAAGATGGTAACGAGAAGCTCTGAGGCTACCCAAGGAGTGAATTCCGAGGCTGAAATCAACCCAAGTACAGGTGATGATGTTGCTGATCCTCGTATCACTGAAGTGTTGGAAACTCCTCTCAAGGAAGTTTTACATGCAGATGTAGATCCAATTGTTCCATCACAAAGCAACAATCAATCAAACCACGATGTTGATACTGATTGCAACAAGGATTCTGATTATCTTGAGGAAGAGGTAATGGTTCCCAACTCGACTCCCTCTGTTGATAAAGATATGCTTGTCGAAGATGTTCAGGATGTCATTGAAAACTCAGAATCTGATGAGGTGTTGATCAACACCCTTGGTGCTTCTACCTCTGTTGGTTCAAAGAGGCGAAAGATGACTGTTGTTCGTAAGTACTCTACGCGTTCCTCTGGCAAGAAGTTAGGTTTGGGTTTGAGTGAGACCAAGAAGCGCAAGAAGGTCATTATTCTTGATGATGATACTCCTGTTGTACAGAATTTCAAAAGAAAGGTTCACAAAGATAATGCTACTCCTGTTGTTGATGAGACTCCAACTGTGGAGTTGGATAAGTCAGATACTGGTTCTGCTGCTCGAAAGCGCAAGATTGGGAGACGAATTCCAGAAAATGTGCCTGCTGCTCCTTTGGATAACATTTCTTTTCACTCTGAAGAAAGTGTTGGTAAGTGGAAGTATGTTTATCAGCGCAGGATTGCTCAAGAGAGAGAATTGACTGGTGAGATTTTGCATTGTCATGAAATTATGGAACTTATTGAGGCTGCTGGGTTGTTGAAAACTGTTACTGAGATTGGTGGCTGCTATGACAAGTTGGTGAGAGAATTTATTGTGAATGTGACTACAAATTGCACTGTGTCTGGGCATCCTGATTTCAGGAAAGTTTTTGTGCGTGGTAGGTGTGTACACTTTTCACCTGAGATCATTAATCAGTATTTGGGAAGGAGCACTATTGCCACAGGAAATGAAGAGTTTTCCTTGAGTGCTATCACTAATGAACTCACGGCTGGTCAGGTTGTGGAATGGCCTGTCAAAGGCTTGTTGTCTTCTACTCATTTGAGTGTGAAGTATGCTATCTTAAATCGCATTGGTGCTGCAAATTGGGCTCCTACCACCCACAACTCAGATATTTCTTCAGGTTTGGCAAAATTAATTTATCTGATTGGTACTAAGGCTCAGTTTGATTTTGGTGAATATGTCTTTGCTCAAACTATGAAGCATGCTGACACCTTTGCTATCAAGCTCCCTATTGGGTTTCCTTGTTTACTTTGTGGGATTATCTTGAGTCAACATCCTCAAATTCTCCTTGTTGATGAGGTTCCTAGCAAGAAGGCTAGTCTTCTCACTATTGATTACAGGCTGCTAGCTGGTGCCCATGTTTCTGATGTTGCTGGTTTGGCTGAGATGACTCAGGGGGAGGGTGCTTCCTCTCAGAAGACTCCTGAGACTCCTATTGGTGCGCTTATTGCCGTGTCTAAGATGCTTCAGGACACGATTACTAGTTGTACATTGAGGAAGAGGAATGTGGACACTCTCATTCTGCAGTTGACTAAAGGCAAGAGGCCTCTTGAAGACAATGCTGCTGCTAATAATCAAGATGATGCTGGTACTTCTAATGATGACACTACTGCTAGTGATTAGTGTCTTTGTTCATTCTTCATTCAATCTGGTTGTAATACTTTGTTGGCTTCTGCTGGTTCTCTGCACCCTTTGACAAATTCTGCTAATAAAGGGGGAGAATGGTACTGTTGCTTGTGTTTGTGCTGTTGTTGCTGTTGTTGAGTGTTTTTGTTATTCAGACTAAGTATGGTGCTCTGTATTCAGACTCAGTAGTGTGTTCAGTTCATCATATGCTGTGTGCTGTTTTGTGTTAATGGATGAGTATTGTTGTTTTGCATTGGTTGGCTTTCTGATCATGTTTTAGCAAAAATTTGCCAGAGGGGGAGATTGTAGTTCTTTTGATTGGCTGCATTTTGCTCAAACCATGATGTGCAACCATATGTGCCAACATCTGGAGCAACATGGTGGAATTACATATGTTGTTGGTTCAGTCGTTAAAGTCAAGGTTGTTGTGAGATTGCTGATTGTATGGAGATTCAGAAGATTTATTCTATGCTGTGCGTTTTATCTTCTGAAGACGTGTTTGTTTTAATCTTGGCTCAAGTAACAAGATTGATAACGTGTGAACCAAGTCTATCTCTAAGTTTGAATTCTGTTTTACTTGGTTCTGTTATTTTATTCTGGTAAGATTTGATTCCTTGAAGATTCCTTCCAGAAGTGTGTTAGTGGACTCTATGACGTTCAGCCCATTGAAGATCCAAGCCTCAAGTGAACGTCTATATAAAGGAACTTATAAACCCTAGCTGCGTGTGGATTCAGAGAGATACATACTGATTTTAGGGTTTTTGTTTGTGAGTCCTCTTGTGAGTTTTGTACCAACTTAGTGCTTACGTTCATCAAAGTACTAAGTTGATGTGTTTAGTTGAGTTGTAATCTCATCAAACTTGTTTATTGATAAAACATGATTTGATCACTGTGGCAGTGGTCATTAGGGGTTAGAGAAAGTTTTCTCATAGCTTAGAGGAGAAGGGCTAAGCTAGATTCACTTGTGTAATAGTGGTGGACATAAAAGAGGCTCTATACTAAGGGGGAGTACTTAGGTATAGGAGGGACTTTCATGTGACCTGAGAACTATTATTTGATAGTGAATTGACTCCTGGATTGGTATCCTCCAGACGTAGGTGATGTTCACCGAACTGGGTTAACGACTCCTTGTGTTTGTCTGTTTATCTGTTTGTTTATTTTTAATACTCTGATTGTGTTCTGTTGTGCTACACATTGTTGCAACATTGTGTATCACATCTGTCCTAGGTGAATACGAATTTCAATAACAAGGCCCGAATCTCATTCGTCCTATCAAACTTTCTCAAAACTCTCAAAATAAAATCGGCATGACCTGCCCGCAATTCTCACTACTCAGAATCACATATTTCATTGCAAGAGCATAATTAATTCAGCACAATCAACCAACATGTCATATATCCACATATTATGCAATAACCACGTAACACTTAGCATATAAAGCATGCATCACACATCCTAAATTACCCACATAGCACATAGCATGTGATTCACTCTCAAAAACATTCAGTAGATGAATCATCTACATTGTCAGCCGAAGCCTCAGAAAACATTTTTCCCAATCAAACACAAACAAGTGCATAAACAATAAATCAATGTCGAAAGCATCGACCCTAAGCATTAACTAGAGATTCAGTGAGTAGCCCTCACCTTAGCCAATTTCCATACTAAGGTGCAACTCCGATCCGATTACATCTTTATTTGCATATGTTGGCTCGATTCCTCCCATTATGTAGCTTCGATGCAAGGTGCTTCCGTTCATCGTACGAAAATCAAGTTTCTGAAACTTGTCGGCGAAGAGTCGCCAGAGAAAGTTGCGGCTCACGGGGTTGACGGAGGAACTGTCACCGGAGACTCAAAGGAAGGTTGTTCCTTCATCCTTTCGCGGCCAGAAACTCAACGGCGCTGTCCGTTTCCCCAAAGAGTCGACGGTTTGCCCAGAAAGTTCAGCCGAAGGTCGACGGTGGTTGTCGGGGTCGTCGAATAAAATGACCCAAATACGAAATTGAAGATAGGGTTTTGCTCTCCTCACGGCAAGGATCGTAGCAGTATCCTCTGTTTTTCCATCGGTCGCCGGAGTTGACCGGAAAGAGCTCCCGAAGGTGGCAGCGGCGGCGGTCGACGGCGACGGAACGACAATCCGGAATATGGGTTTTGTTGTGGACACCGCAAGGGTTCCAACGTTACTTATCTCGCTGTGAACGGAGGTCCGAGTACACTGGATTCGAAGGTCGTAGTTTGCGATGTCGGCGACGTCGGCGCGTCGTTATGATCTGTTTTCACGTCGTTCTCCCCTGTTTTCTTTCATGGTTCCTTTGTCGTTTCTCTTTGCTTGCTTCGTGGCCATGGAGGTGGTGCTCTCGGCTGGAAAGAGAGACCCATGGTGGTGGTTCATGTGGTGCGTCCATGATGGTGTTGTGGGTGGCCATCGGTGGTGGCTTTGAGAGGAAGAAAGAAGAAGAAGAACATGTTGATGATGGGGTGCTGCCATGGGTGATAGAGGAAGAAGAAACATGGTGTGCGGGTACAGCAAAGGAGAGGAAAATGGTGATGGTGTCTCCTTGTGGTGCTGGCCTTCTTGTGGTGGCCATGGAGAGAAAGAAAAGGAACGTGGTGGCTGCCATGGTGGCTTTCTTGTGTGAAGAAGGAGGGGTAGAACAAGAACATGTTTGTGGTGATGGTTTTCATGGTGGAAAGGAGAAGAAGAACGTGATTATGGTGGCCTCTTGGGTGGACATAACAGCCATGGTGAGGAGGAGGGGCGGTGGTGGCTTGTGTTTCCACGCTTGGAGAAGAGAAAGGAAGAATGAAGAAAATGAAATGGGTCTGCTGCAGCAAAAGAAAGAATTGAAAATGGAAAGAAAGGAGAAGAGGACATAATATATATAGAAGAAGAAGTGTAAGAAATGGGTCTGCAGAACTAAAGGAAGGGAAAATGAAAAAGTGTAATGAGAGAGAGGGATGTCGACATAGTGAGTGAGGGAGGATAAGGATGTTTAGATATTTTGTAAACCGGTACAGATTAGTTTAAATATCGGAAAATTTAACTCATAGAGTTAAGATAAAAATATGAGAGTGATTCCGATTCTTTCCTACTGATTCCAACGTATTTTAGACACGATATTCTCCCCGCTAAATCTTCTAATTCTTCAAAGAAATATCGGTATGATTTTTGGTTTTCGAGGCTTGTTTTTAATGGTTACCGGCTTAAAATGCACTTTATGATTTTGACCTCGGATGCAGAAACTTCCTTCTGAAGAAAGATTTGGAACGTCGATTAGAGTGGGCTTGCGCGGATGAAATCCTTATTTGAAACTCCGAACAGAAAAAGTCTTCATCGTCGGTTGATTTTAGGTTTCTTGAACTATCAGGGTTTCGGTTTCGGCAAACTTCCGATGATTGGAATCGGACGTTCGTAGATCCTAGAATTTCGCCTCGAAACGATTGTTATATATGGAAAAAGAGAAGTTCTAACATTTCTCTGATGATTTTTGGACTAAATTCCTACAGTGTTCCAAAGGAGGAAGATCTTTGGAAATTTTATTCCTATAGTGTTCCAAAGGTGGAACATAGTTTTATTTTCTAAGGTTCTTGTCCTAGGTTCTAAAGCGAATATCGATCGTGCTATAACTTAAATCTACTTCGATACAATCCTTTGACTTTTATTGAACTTCCTCCTTCATAAATTTATTCCATTTAGTAAACTCTTGTTCAGGTTTTCCTTTCACGATACATCAACCCTAATCGTGAATAGGAAGTTTATTCACTTAGCATAAGCTTAAAAACTTGGGTCTTACATTACTACCCTCCAAAAAGAAAGTTTCGTCCTCGAAACTTAGGGTTCAGTAAAAAGCTCCGGATATTATCCCTCGATCTTCTCCTCTAATTCCAGATAGCACCGTCCGTGTCTTTGCCGCTCAAGAACATCAAATTCTCGACACAGTCTGCAATGAAAGGATCACACCTCAGGCTACAAGTCGCGAAATTTCAGTCTGATTGAGGACACGCGGAGCTAACTTAACGAGCTACAACTTTGAAAATGAACTTTTGTGATGTTTCGACTTTTAGGAGGGTCCCGCGATTGTCGGAAGCTGTGAGATGCTGCCGCTCAAAAACATCAATTTCTCGACACAGTCTGCAATGAAAGGATCACACCTCAGGCTACAAGTCGCGAAATTTCAGTCTGATTGAGGCCTCGCGGAGCTAACGTAACGAGCTACAACTTTGAAAAAGAACTTTTGTGAAGTTTCGACTTTTTGGAGGGTCCCGCGATTGTCGGAAGCTGTGAGATGCTGCCGCTCAAGAACATCAAATTCTCGACACAGTCTGGAATGAAAGGATCACACCTCAGGCTACAAGTCGCGAAATTTCATTCTGATTGAGGCCTCACGTTGCTAACTTAACGAGCTACAACTTTGGAAAAGAACATTTGTGAAGTTTCGACTTTTAGGAAGGTCCCGCGATTGTCGGAAGCTGTGAGATGCTGCCGCTCAAGAACATCAATTTCTCGACACAGTCTGCAATGAAAGGATCACACCTCAGGCTACAAGTCGCGAAATTTGAGTCTGATTGAGGCCTCGCGGAGCTAACTTAACGAGCTACAACATTGAAAAAAGAACTTTTTTGGGAAGTTTCGACTTTTTGGAGGGTCCCGCGATTGTCGGAAGCTGTGAGATGCTACCGCTCAAGAACATCAAATTCTCGACACAGTCTGGAATGAAAGGATCACACCTCGGGCTACAAGTCGCGAAATTTCAGTCTGATTGAGGCCTCGCGGAGCTAACTTAACGTGCTACAACTTTGAAAAAGAACTTTTGTGAAGATTCAACTTTTAGGACGGTCCCGCGATTGTCGGAAGCTGTGAGATGCGGCCGCTCAAGAACATCAAATTCTCGACACAGTCTGCGATAAAAGGATCATACCTCAGGCTACAAGTCGTGAAATTTCAGTCTGATTGAGGCCACACGGAGCTAACTTAACGAGCTACAACTTTGAAAAAGAACTTTTGTGAAGTATCGACTTTTTGGAAGGTCCCGCGATTGTCGGAAGCTGTGAGATGCTGCCGCTCAAGAACATCAAATTCTCGACACAGTCTGCAATGAAAGGATCATACCTCAGGCTACAAGTCGCGAAATTTCAGTCTGATTGAGGCCTCGCGGAGCTAACTTAACGAGCTACAACTTTGAAAAACGAACTTTTTTGGGAAGTTTCGACTTTCTGGAGGGTCCCGCGATTGTCGGAAGCTGCGAGATGCTACCGCTCAAGAACATCAAATTCTCGACACAGTCTGGAATGAAAGGATCACACCTTGGGCTACAAGTCGCAAAATTTCAGTCTGATTGAGGACACGCGGAGCTAACTTAACGTGCTACAACTTTGAAAAAGAACTTTTGTGAAGATTCAACTTTTAGGACGGTCCCGCGATTGTCGGAAGCTGTGAGATGCGGCCGCTCAAGAACATCAAATTCTCGACACAGTCTGCGATGAAAGGATCATACCTCAGGCTACAAGTCGTGAAATTTAAGTCTGACTGAGGACACACGGAGCTAACTTAACGAGCTACAACTTTGAAAATGAACTTTTTTTGATGTTTCGACTTTTAGGAGGGTCCCGCGATTGTCGGAAGCTGTGAGATGCTGCCGCTCAAGAACATCAATTTCTCGACACAGTCTGCAATAAAAGTATCACACCTCAGGCTACAAGTCGCGAAATTTCAGTCTGATTGAGGCCTCGCGAAGCTAACGTAACGAGATACAACTTTGAAAAAGAACTTTTGTGAAGTTTCGACTTTTTGGAGGGTCCCGCGATTGTCGGAAGCTGTGAGATGCTGCCGCTCAAGAACATCAAATTCTCGACACAGTCTGGAATGAAAGGATCACACCTCAGGCTACAAGTCGCGAAATTTCAGTCTGATTGAGGCCTCGCGTTGCTAACTTAACGAGCTACAACTTTGGAAAAGAACTTTTGTGAAGTTTCGACTTTTAGGAAGGGCCCGCGATTGTCGGAAGCTGTGAGATGCTGCCGCTCAAGAACATCAATTTCTCGACACAGTCTGCAATGAAAGGATCACACCTCAGGCTACAAGTCGCGAAATTTGAGTCTGATTGAGGCCTCGCGGAGCTAACTTAACGAGCTACAACTTTGAAAAAAGAACTTTTTTGGGAAGTTTCGACTTTTTGGAGGGTCCCGCGATTGTCGGAAGCTGTGAGATGCTACCGCTCAAGAACATCAAATTCTCGACACAGTCTGGAATTAAAGGATCACACCTCGGGCTACAAGTCGCGAAATTTCAGTCTGATTGAGGACACGCGGAGCTAACTTAACGTGCTACAACTTTGAAAAAGAACTTTTGTGAAGATTCAACTTTTTGGAGGGTCCCGCGATTGTCGGAAGCTGTGAGATGCTACCGCTCAAGAACATCAAATTCTCGACACAGTCTGGAATTAAAGGATCACACCTCGGGCTACAAGTCGCGAAATTTCAGTCTGATTGAGGCCTCGCGGAGCTAACTTAACGTCCTACAACTTTGAAAAATAACTTTTGTGAAGATTCAACTTTTAGGACGGTCCCGCGATTGTCGGAAGCTGTGAGATGCGGCCGCTCAAGAACATCAAATTCTCGACACAGTCTGCAATGAAAGGATCATACCTCAGGCTACAAGTCGCGAAATTTCAGTCTGATTGAGGCCTCGCGGAGCTAACTTAACGAGCTACAACTTTGAAAAAGAACTTTTTTGGGAAGTTTCGACTTTCTGGAGGGTCCCGCGATTGTCGGAAGCTGCGAGATGCTACCGCTCAAGAACATCAAATTCTCGACACAGTCTGGAATGAAAGGATCACACCTCGGGCTACAAGTCGCAAAATTTCAGTCTGATTGAGGACACGCGGAGCTAACTTAACGTGCTACAACTTTGAAAAAGAACTTTTGTGAAGATTCAACTTTTAGGACGGTCCCGCGATTGTCGGAAGCTGTGAGATGCGGCCGCTCAAGAACATCAAATTCTCGACACAGTCTGCGATGAAAGGATCATACCTCAGGCTACAAGTCGTGAAATTTAAGTCTGACTGAGGACACACGGAGCTAACTTAACGAGCTACAACTTTGAAAATGAACTTTTTTTGATGTTTCGACTTTTAGGAGGGTCCCGCGATTGTCGGAAGCTGTGAGATGCTGCCGCTCAAGAACATCCATTTCTCGACACAGTCTGCAATAAAAGGATCACACCTCAGGCTACAAGTCGCGAAATTTCAGTCTGATTGAGGCCTCGCGGAGCTAACGTAACGAGCTACAACTTTGAAAAAGAACTTTTGTGAAGTTTCGACTTTTTGGAGGGTCCCGCGATTGTCGGAAGCTGTGAGATGCTGCCGCTCAAGAACATCAAATTCTCGACACAGTCTGGAATGAAAGGATCACACCTCAGGCTACAAGTCGCGAAATTTCAATCTGATTGAGGCCTCGCGTTGCTAACTTAACGAGCTACAACTTTGGAAAAGAACTTTTGTGAAGTTTCGACTTTTAGGAAGGGCCCGCGATTGTCGGAAGCTGTGAGATGCTGCCGCTCAAGAACATCAATTTCTCGACACAGTCTGCAATGAAAGGATCACACCTCAGGCTACAAGTCGCGAAATTTGAGTCTGATTGAGGCCTCGCGGAGCTAACTTAACGAGCTACAACTTTGAAAAAAGAACTTTTTTGGGAAGTTTCGACTTTTTGGAGGGTCCCGCGATTGTCGGAAGCTGTGAGATGCTACCGCTCAAGAACATCAAATTCTCGACACAGTCTGGAATTAAAGGATCACACCTCGGGCTACAAGTCGCGAAATTTCAGTCTGATTGAGGCCTCGCGGAGCTAACTTAACGTGCTACAACTTTGAAAAAGAACTTTTGTGAAGATTCAACTTTTAGGACGGTCCCGCGATTGTCGGAAGCTGTGAGATGCGGCCGCTCAAGAACATCAAATTCTCGACACAGTCTGCGATGAAAGGATCATACCTCAGGCTACAAGTCGTGAAATTTCAGTCTGATTGAGGCCACACGAAGCTAACTTAACGAGCTACAACTTTGAAAAAGAACTTTTGTGAAGTATCGACTTTTTGGAAGGTCCCGCGATTGTCGGAAGCTGTGAGATGCTGCCGCTCAAGAACATTAAATTCTCGACACAGTCTGCAATGAAAGGATCATACCTCAGGCTACAAGTCGCGAAATTTCAGTCTGATTGAGGCCTCGCGGAGCTAACTTAACGAGCTACAACTTTGATAAAAGAACTTTTTTGGGAAGTTTCGACTTTCTGGAGGGTCCCGCGATTGTCGGAAGCTGCGAGATGCTACCGCTCAAGAACATCAAATTCTCGACACAGTCTGGAATGAGAGGATCACACCTCGGGCTACAAGTCGCAAAATTTCAGTCTGATTGAGGACACGCGGAGCTAACTTAACGTGCTACAACTTTGAAAAAGAACTTTTGTGAAGATTCAACTTTTAGGACGGTCCCGCGATTGTCGGAAGCTGTGAGATGCGGCCGCTCAAGAACATCAAATTCTCGACACAGTCTGCGATGAAAGGATCATACCTCAGGCTACAAGTCCTGAAATTTCAGTCTGATTGAGGACACACGGAGCTAACTTAACGAGCTACAACTTTGAAAATGAACTTTTGTGATGTTTCGACTTTTAGGAGGGTCCCGCGATTGTCGGAAGTTGTGAGATGCTGCCGCTCAAGAACATCAATTTCTCGACACAGTCTGCAATGAAAGGATCACACCTCAGGCTACAAGTCGCGAAATTTCAGTCTGATTGAGGCCTCGCGGAGCTAACGTAACGAGCTACAACTTTGAAAAAGAACTTTTGTGAAGTTTCGACTTTTTGGAGGGTCCCGCGATTGTCGGAAGCTGTGAGATGCTGCCGCTCAAGAACATCAAATTCTCGACACAGTCTGGAATGAAAGGATCACACCTCAGGCTACAAGTCGCGAAATTTAAGTCTGATTGAGGCCTCACGTTGCTAACTTAACGAGCTACAACTTTGGAAAAGAACATTTGTGAAGTTTTGACTTTTAGGAAGGTCCCGCGATTGTCGGAAGCTGTGAGATGCTGCCGCTCAAGAACATCAATTTCTCGACACAGTCTGCAATGAAAGGATCACACCTCAGGCTACAAGTCGCGAAATTTGAGTCTGATTGAGGCCTCGCGGAGCTAACTTAACGAGCTACAACTTTGAAAAAATAACTTTTTTGGGAAGTTTCGACTTTTTGGAGGGTCCCGCGATTGTCGGAAGCTGTGAGATGCTACCGCTCAAGAACATCAAATTCTCGACACAGTCTGGAATTAAAGGATCACACCTCGGGCTACAAGTCGCGAAATTTCAGTCTGATTGAGGCTTCGCGGAGCTAACTTAACGTCCTACAACTTTGAAAAAGAACTTTTGTGAAGATTCAACTTTTAGGACGGTCCCGCGATTGTCGGAAGCTGTGAGATGCGGCCGCTCAAGAACATCAAATTCTCGACACAGTCTGCGATGAAAGGATCATACCTCAGGCTACAAGTCGTGAAATTTCAGTCTGATTGAGGCCTCGCGGAGCTAACTTAACGAGCTACAACTTTGATAAAAGAACTTTTTTGGGAAGTTTCGACTTTCTGGAGGGTCCCGCGATTGTCGGAAGCTGCGAGATGCTACCGCTCAAGAACATCAAATTCTCGACACAGTCTGGAATGAGAGGATCACACCTCGGGCTACAAGTCGCAAAATTTCAGTCTGATTGAGGACACGCGGAGCTAACTTAACGTGCTACAACTTTGAAAAAGAACTTTTGTGAAGATTCAACTTTTAGGACGGTCCCGCGATTGTCGGAAGCTGTGAGATGCGGCCGCTCAAGAACATCAAATTCTCGACACAGTCTGCGATGAAAGGATCATACCTCAGGCTACAAGTCCTGAAATTTCAGTCTGATTGAGGACACACGGAGCTAACTTAACGAGCTACAACTTTGAAAATGAACTTTTGTGATGTTTCGACTTTTAGGAGGGTCCCGCGATTGTCGGAAGCTGTGAGATGCTGCCGCTCAAGAACATCAATTTCTCGACACAGTCTGCAATGAAAGGATCACACCTCAGGCTACAAGTCGCGAAATTTCAGTCTGATTGAGGCCTCGCGGAGCTAACGTAACGAGCTACAACTTTGAAAAAGAACTTTTGTGAAGTTTCGACTTTTTGGAGGGTCCCGCGATTGTCGGAAGCTGTGAGATGCTGCCGCTCAAGAACATCAAATTCTCGACACAGTCTGGAATGAAAGGATCACACCTCAGGCTACAAGTCGCGAAATTTAAGTCTGATTGAGGCCTCACGTTGCTAACTTAACGAGCTACAACTTTGGAAAAGAACATTTGTGAAGTTTTGACTTTTAGGAAGGTCCCGCGATTGTCGGAAGCTGTGAGATGCTGCCGCTCAAGAACATCAATTTCTCGACACAGTCTGCAATGAAAGGATCACACCTCAGGCTACAAGTCGCGAAATTTGAGTCTGATTGAGGCCTCGCGGAGCTAACTTAACGAGCTACAACTTTGAAAAAATAACTTTTTTGGGAAGTTTCGACTTTTTGGAGGGTCCCGCGATTGTCGGAAGCTGTGAGATGCTACCGCTCAAGAACATCAAATTCTCGACACAGTCTGGAATTAAAGGATCACACCTCGGGCTACAAGTCGCGAAATTTCAGTCTGATTGAGGCCTCGCGGAGCTAACTTAACGTCCTACAACTTTGAAAAAGAACTTTTGTGAAGATTCAACTTTTAGGACGGTCCCGCGATTGTCGGAAGCTGTGAGATGCGGCCGCTCAAGAACATCAAATTCTCGACACAGTCTGCGATGAAAGGATCATACCTCAGGCTACAAGTCGTGAAATTTCAGTCTGATTGAGGCCACACGAAGCTAACTTAACGAGCTACAACTTTGAAAAAGAACTTTTGTGAAGTATCGACTTTTTGGAAGGTCCCGCGATTGTCGGAAGCTGTGAGATGCTGCCGCTCAAGAACATCAAATTCTCGACACAGTCTGCAATGAAAGGATCATACCTCAGGCTACAAGTCGCGAAATTTCAGTCTGATTGAGGCCTCGCGGAGCTAACTTAACGAGCTACAACTTTGATAAAAGAACTTTTTTGGGAAGTTTCGACTTTCTGGAGGGTCCCGCGATTGTCGGAAGCTGCGAGATGCTACCGCTCAAGAACATCAAATTCTCGACACAGTCTGGAATGAGAGGATCACACCTCGGGCTACAAGTCGCAAAATTTCAGTCTGATTGAGGACACGCGGAGCTAACTTAACGTGCTACAACTTTGAAAAAGAACTTTTGTGAAGATTCAACTTTTAGGACGGTCCCGCGATTGTCGGAAGCTGTGAGATGCGGCCGCTCAAGAACATCAAATTCTCGACACAGTCTGCGATGAAAGGATCATACCTCAGGCTACAAGTCCTGAAATTTCAGTCTGATTGAGGACACACGGAGCTAACTTAACGAGCTACAACTTTGAAAATGAACTTTTGTGATGTTTCGACTTTTAGGAGGGTCCCGCGATTGTCGGAAGCTGTGAGATGCTGCCGCTCAAGAACATCAATTTCTCGACACAGTCTGCAATGAAAGGATCACACCTCAGGCTACAAGTCGCAAAATTTCAGTCTGATTGAGGCCTCGCGGAGCTAACGTAACGAGCTACAACTTTGAAAAAGAACTTTTGTGAAGTTTCGACTTTTTGGAGGGTCCCGCGATTGTCGGAAGCTGTGAGATGCTGCCGCTCAAGAACATCAATTTCTCGACACAGTCTGCAATGAAAGGATCACACCTCAGGCTACAAGTCGCGAAATTTGAGTCTGATTGAGGCCTCGCGGAGCTAACTTAACGAGCTACAACTTTGAAAAAATAACTTTTTTGGGAAGTTTCGACTTTTTGGAGGGTCCCGCGATTGTCGGAAGCTGTGAGATGCTACCGCTCAAGAACATCAAATTCTCGACACAGTCTGGAATTAAAGGATCACACCTCAGGCTACAAGTCGCGAAATTTCAGTCTGATTGAGGCCTCGCGGAGCTAACTTAACGTCCTACAACTTTGAAAAAGAACTTTTGTGAAGATTCAACTTTTAGGACGGTCCCGCGATTGTCGGAAGCTGTGAGATGCGGCCGCTCAAGAACATCAAATTCTCGACACAGTCTGCGATGAAAGGATCATACCTCAGGCTACAAGTCGTGAAATTTCAGTCTGATTGAGGCCACACGAAGCTAACTTAACGAGCTACAACTTTGAAAAAGAACTTTTGTGAAGTATCGACTTTTTGGAAGGTCCCGCGATTGTCGGAAGCTGTGAGATGCTGCCGCTCAAGAACATCAAATTCTCGACACAGTCTGCAATGAAAGGATCATACCTCAGGCTACAAGTCGCGAAATTTCAGTCTGATTGAGGCCTCGCGGAGCTAACTTAACGAGCTACAACTTTGATAAAAGAACTTTTTTGGGAAGTTTCGACTTTCTAGGGTCCCGCGATTGTCGGAAGCTGCGAGATGCTACCGCTCAAGAACATCAAATTCTCGACACAGTCTGGAATGAGAGGATCACACCTCGGGCTACAAGTCGCAAAATTTCAGTCTGATTGAGGACACGCGGAGCTAACTTAACGTGCTACAACTTTGAAAAAGAACTTTTGTGAAGATTCAACTTTTAGGACGGTCCCGCGATTGTCGGAAGCTGTGAGATGCGGCCGCTCAAGAACATCAAATTCTCGACACAGTCTGCGATGAAAGGATCATACCTCAGGCTACAAGTCCTGAAATTTCAGTCTGATTGAGGAACACGGAGCTAACTTAACGAGCTACAACTTTGAAAATGAACTTTTGTGATGTTTCGACTTTTAGGAGGGTCCCGCGATTGTCGGAAGCTGTGAGATGCTGCCGCTCAAGAACATCAATTTCTCGACACAGTCTGCAATGAAAGGATCACACCTCAGGCTACAAGTCGCGAAATTTCAGTCTGATTGAGGCCTCGCGGAGCTAACGTAACGAGCTACAACTTTGAAAAAGAACTTTTGTGAAGTTTCGACTTTTTGGAGGGTCCCGCGATTGTCGGAAGCTGTGAGATGCTGCCGCTCAAGAACATCAAATTCTCGACACAGTCTGGAATGAAAGGATCACACCTCGGGCTACAAGTCGCAAAATTTCAGTCTGATTGAGGCACGCGGAGCTAACTTAACGTGCTACAACTTTGAAAAAGAACTTTTGTGAAGATTCAACTTTTAGGACGGTCCCGCGATTGTCGGAAGCTGTGAGATGCGGCCGCTCAAGAACATCAAATTCTCGACACAGTCTGCGATGAAAGGATCATACCTCAGGCTACAAGTCGTGAAATTTAAGTCTGATTGAGGACACACGGAGCTAACTTAACGAGCAACAACTTTGAAAATGAACTTTTGTGATGTTTCGACTTTTAGGAGGGTCCCGCGATTGTCGGAAGCTGTGAGATGCTGCCGCTCAAGAACATCAATTTCTCGACACAGTCTGCAATGAAAGGATCACACCTCAGGCTACAAGTCGCGAAATTTCAGTCTGATTGAGGCCTCGCGGAGCTAACGTAACGAGCTACAACTTTGAAAAAGAACTTTTGTGAAGTTTCGACTTTTTGGAGGGTCCCGCGATTGTCAGAAGCTGTGAGATGCTGCCGCTCAAGAACATCAAATTCTCGACACAGTCTGGAATGAAAGGATCACACCTCAGGCTACAAGTCGCGAAATTTCAGTCTGATTGAGGCCTCACGTTGCTAACTTAACGAGCTACAACTTTGGAAAAGAACATTTGTGAAGTTTCGACTTTTAGGAAGGTCCCGCGATTGTCGGAAGCTGTGAGATGCTGCCGCTCAAGAACATCAATTTCTCAACACAGTCTGCAATGAAAGGATCACACCTCAGGCTACAAGTCGCGAAATTTGAGTCTGATTGAGGCCTCGCGGAGCTAACTTAACGAGCTACAACTTTGAAAAAAGAACTTTTTTGGGAAGTTTCGACTTTTTGGAGGGTCCCGCGATTGTCGGAAGCTGTGAGATGCTACCGCTCAAGAACATCAAATTCTCGACACAGTCTGGAATTAAAGGATCACACCTCGGGCTACAAGTCGCGAAATTTCAGTCTGATTGAGGCCTCGCGGAGCTAACTTAACGTGTTACAACTTTGAAAAAGAACTTTTGTGAAGATTCAACTTTTAGGACGGTCCCGCGATTGTCGGAAGCTGTGAGATGCGGCCGCTCAAGAACATCAAATTCTCGACACAGTCTGCGATGAAAGGATCATACCTCAGGCTACAAGTCGTGAAATTTAAGTCTGATTGAGGACACACGGAGCTAACTTAACGAGCAACAACTTTGAAAATGAACTTTTGTGATGTTTCGACTTTTAGGAGGGTCCCGCGATTGTCGGAAGCTGTGAGATGCTGCCGCTCAAGAACATCAATTTCTCGACACAGTCTGCAATGAAAGGATCACACCTCAGGCTACAAGTCGCGAAATTTCAGTCTGATTGAGGCCTCGCGGAGCTAACGTAACGAGCTACAACTTTGAAAAAGAACTTTTGTGAAGTTTCGACTTTTTGGAGGGTCCCGCGATTGTCAGAAGCTGTGAGATGCTGCCGCTCAAGAACATCAAATTCTCGACACAGTCTGGAATGAAAGGATCACACCTCAGGCTACAAGTCGCGAAATTTCAGTCTGATTGAGGCCTCACGTTGCTAACTTAACGAGCTACAACTTTGGAAAAGAACATTTGTGAAGTTTCGACTTTTAGGAAGGTCCCGCGATTGTCGGAAGCTGTGAGATGCTGCCGCTCAAGAACATCAATTTCTCAACACAGTCTGCAATGAAAGGATCACACCTCAGGCTACAAGTCGCGAAATTTGAGTCTGATTGAGGCCTCGCGGAGCTAACTTAACGAGCTACAACTTTGAAAAAAGAACTTTTTTGGGAAGTTTCGACTTTTTGGAGGGTCCCGCGATTGTCGGAAGCTGTGAGATGCTACCGCTCAAGAACATCAAATTCTCGACACAGTCTGGAATTAAAGGATCACACCTCGGGCTACAAGTCGCGAAATTTCAGTCTGATTGAGGCCTCGCGGAGCTAACTTAACGTGTTACAACTTTGAAAAAGAACTTTTGTGAAGATTCAACTTTTAGGACGGTCCCGCGATTGTCGGAAGCTGTGAGATGCGGCCGCTCAAGAACATCAAATTCTCGACACAGTCTGCGATGAAAGGATCATACCTCAGGCTACAAGTCGTGAAATTTAAGTCTGATTGAGGACACACGGAGCTAACTTAACGAGCAACAACTTTGAAAATGAACTTTTGTGATGTTTCGACTTTTAGGAGGGTCCCGCGATTGTCGGAAGCTGTGAGATGCTGCCGCTCAAGAACATCAATTTCTCGACACAGTCTGCAATGAAAGGATCACACCTCAGGCTACAAGTCGCGAAATTTCAGTCTGATTGAGGCCTCGCGGAGCTAACGTAACGAGCTACAACTTTGAAAAAGAACTTTTGTGAAGTTTCGACTTTTTGGAGGGTCCCGCGATTGTCAGAAGCTGTGAGATGCTGCCGCTCAAGAACATCAAATTCTCGACACAGTCTGGAATGAAAGGATCACACCTCAGGCTACAAGTCGCGAAATTTCAGTCTGATTGAGGCCTCACGTTGCTAACTTAACGAGCTACAACTTTGGAAAAGAACATTTGTGAAGTTTCGACTTTTAGGAAGGTCCCGCGATTGTCGGAAGCTGTGAGATGCTGCCGCTCAAGAACATCAATTTCTCAACACAGTCTGCAATGAAAGGATCACACCTCAGGCTACAAGTCGCGAAATTTGAGTCTGATTGAGGCCTCGCGGAGCTAACTTAACGAGCTACAACTTTGAAAAAAGAACTTTTTTGGGAAGTTTCGACTTTTTGGAGGGTCCCGCGATTGTCGGAAGCTGTGAGATGCTACCGCTCAAGAACATCAAATTCTCGACACAGTCTGGAATTAAAGGATCACACCTCGGGCTACAAGTCGCGAAATTTCAGTCTGATTGAGGCCTCGCGGAGCTAACTTAACGTGTTACAACTTTGAAAAAGAACTTTTGTGAAGATTCAACTTTTAGGACGGTCCCGCGATTGTCGGAAGCTGTGAGATGCGGCCGCTCAAGAACATCAAATTCTCGACACAGTCTGCGATGAAAGGATCATACCTCAGGCTACAAGTCGTGAAATTTCAGTCTGATTGAGGCCTCGCGGAGCTAACGTAACGAGCTACAACTTTGAAAATGAACTTTTGTGATGTTTCGACTTTGAGGAGGGTCCCGCGATTGTCGGAAGCTGTGAGTTGCTGCCGCTCAAGAACATCAAATTCTCGACACAGTCTGCAGTGAAAGGATCACACCTCAGGCTACAAGTCGCGAAATTTCAGTCTGATTGAGGCCTCGCGGAGCTAACTTAACGAGCTACAACTTTGAAAAAAGAACTTTTTTGGGAAGTTTCGACTTTCTGGAGGGTCCCGCGATTGTCGGAAGCTGTGAGATGCTGCCGCTCAAGAACATCAAATTCTCGACACAGTCTGCAGTGAAAGGATCACACCTCAGGCTACAAGTCGCGAAATTTTAGTCTGATTGAGGCCTCGCGGAGCTAACTTAACGTGCTACAACTTTGAAAAAAGAACTTTTTTGGGAAGTTTCGACTTTTTGGAGGGTCCCGCGATTGTCGGAAGCTGTGAGATGCTACCGCTCAAGAACATCAAATTCTCGACACAATCTGGAATGAAAGGATCACACCTCAGGCTACAAGTCGCGAAATTTCAAATTGATTGAGGACACACGGAGCTAAGTTAACGTGCTACAACTTTGAAAAAGAACTTTTGTGAAGATTCAACTTTTAGGACGGTCCCGCGATTGTCGGAAGCTGTGAGATGCGGCCGCTCAAGAACATCAAGTTCTCGACACAGTCTGCAATGAAAGGATCATACCTCAGGCTACAAGTCGTGAAATTTCAGTCTGATTGAGGCCACGCGGAGCTAACTTAACGAGCTACAACTTTGAAAAAGAACTTTTGTGAAGTATCGACTTTTTGGAAGGTCCCGCGATTGTCGGAAGCTGTGAGATGCTGCCGCTCAAGAACATCAAATTCTCGACACAATCTGGAATGAAAGGATCACACCTCAGGCTACAAGTCGCGAAATTTCAGTCTGATTGAGGCCTCGCGGAGATAACGTAACGAGCTACAACTTTGAAAAAAGAACTTTTTTGGGAAGTTTCGACTTTCTGGAGGGTCCCGCGATTGTCGGAAGCTGTGAGATGCTGCCGCTCAAGAACATCAAATTCTCGACACAGTCTGCAGTGAAAGGATCACACCTCAGGCTACAAGTCGCGAAATTTCAGTCTGATTGAGGCCTCGCGGAGCTAACTTAACGTGCTACAACTTTGAAAAAAGAACTTTTTTGGGAAGTTTCGACTTTTTGGAGGGTCCCGCGATTGTCGGAAGCTGTGAGATGCTACCGCTCAAGAACATCAATTTCTCGACACAATCTGGAATGAAAGGATCACACCTCAGGCTACAAGTCGCGAAATTTCAAATTGATTGAGGACACACGGAGCTAACTTAACGTGCTACAACTTTGAAAAAGAACTTTTGTGAAGATTCAACTTTTAGGACGGTCCCGCGATTGTCGGAAGCTGTGAGATGCGGCCGCTCAAGAACATCAAGTTCTCGACACAGTCTGCGATGAAAGGATCATACCTCAGGCTACAAGTCGTGAAATTTCAGTCTGATTGAGGCCACGCGGAGCTAACTTAACGAGCTACAACTTTGAAAAAGAACTTTTGTGAAGTATCGACTTTTTGGAAGGTCCCGCGATTGTCGGAAGCTGTGAGATGCTGCCGCTCAAGAACATCAAATTCTCGACACAATCTGGAATGAAAGGATCACACCTCAGGCTACAAGTCGCGAAATTTCAAACTGACTGAGGCCTCGCGTTGCTAACTTAACGAGCTAAAACTTTGGAAAAGAACTTTTGAGAAGTTTCGACTTTTAGGAAGGTCCCGCGATTGTCGGAAGCTATGAGATGTTGCCGCTCAAGAACATCAAATTCTCGACACAGTCTACAGTGAAAGGATCACACCTCAGGCTACAAGTCCCGAAATTTCAGTCTGATTGAGGCCTCGCGGAGCTAACGTAACGAGCTACAACTTTGAAAAAGAACTTTTGTGAAGTTTCGACTTTTTGGAGGGTCCCGCGATTGTCGGAAGCTGTGAGATGCTGCCGCTCAAGAACATCAAACTCTCGACACAATCTGGAATGAAAGGATCACACCTCAGGCTACAAGTCGCGAAATTTCAGCCTGATTGAGGCCTCGCGGAGCTAACGTAACGAGCTACAACTTTGAAAATGAACTTTTGTGATGTTTCGACTTTTAGGAGGGTCCCGTGATTGTCGGAAGCTGTGAGATGCTGCCGCTCAAGAACATCAATTTCTCGACACAGTCTGCAATGAAAAGATCACACCTCAGGCTACAAGTCGCGAAATTTCAGTCTGATTGAGGCCTCGCGGAGCTAACGTAACGAGCTACAACTTTGAAAATGAACTTTTGTGATGTTTCGACTTTGAGGAGGGTCCCGCGATTGTCGGAAGCTGTGAGATGCTGCCGCTCAAGAACATCAAATTCTCGACACAGTCTGCAGTGAAAGGATCACACCTCAGGCTACAAGTCGCGAAATTTCAGTCTGATTGAGGCCTCGCGGAGCTAACGTAACGAGCTACAACTATGAAAAAGAACTTTTTTGGGATGTTTCGACTTTTTGGAGGGTCCCGCGATTGTCGGAAGCTGTGAGATGCTACCGCTCAAGAACATCAAATTCTCGACACAGTCTGGAATGAAAGGATCACACCTCCGGCTACAAGTCGCGAAATTTCAGTCTGATTGAGGCCTCGCGTTGCTAACTTAACGAGCTACAACTTTGGAAAAGAACTTTTGTGAAGTTTCGACTTTTAGGAAGGGCCCGCGATTGTCGGAAGCTGTGAGATGCTGCCGCTCAAGAACATCAATTTCTCGACACACTCTGCAATGAAAGTATCACACCTCGGGCTACAAGTCGTGAAATTTCAGTCTGATTGAGGCCACGCGGAGCTAACTTAACGAGCTACAACTTTGAAAAAGAACTTTTGTGAAGTATCGACTTTTTGGAAGGTCCCGCGATTGTCGGAAGCTGTGAGATGCTGCCGCTCAAGAACATCAAATTCTCGACACAGTCTGCAATGAAAGGATCACACCTCAGGCTACAAGTCGCGAAATTTCAGTCTGATTGAGGCCTCGCGTTGCTAACTTAACGAGCTACAACTTTGGAAAAGAACTTTTGTAAAGTTTTGACTTTTATGAAGGGCCCGCGATTGTCGGAAGCTGTGAGATGCTGCCGCTCAAGAACATCAATTTCTCGACACACTCTGCAATGAAAGTTTCACACCTCGGGCTACAAGTCGTGAAATTTCAGTCTGATTGAGGCCTCGCGGAGCTAACGTAACGAGCTACAAATTTGAGAAAGAACTTTTGTGAAGTTTCGACTTTTTGGAGGGTCCCGCGATTGTCGGAAGCTGTGAGATGCTGCCGCTCAAGAACATCAAATTCTCGACACAATCTGGAATGAAAGGATCACACCTCAGGCAACAAGTCGCGAAATTTCAAACTGACTGAGGCCTCGCGTTGCTAACTTAACTAGCTAAAACTTTGGAAAAGAACTTTTGTGAAGTTTCGACTTTTAGGAAGGTCCCGCGATTGTCCGAAGCTGTGAGATGCTGCCGCTCAAGAACATCAAATTCTCGACACAGTCTGCAGTGAAAGGATCACACCTCAGGCTACAAGTCGCGAAATTTCAGTCTGATTGAGGCCTCGCGGAGCTAACGTAACGAGCTACAACTTTGAAAAATAACTTTTGTGAAGTTTCGACTTTTTGGAGGGTCCCGCGATTGTCGGAAGCTGTGAGATGCTGCCGCTCAAGAACATCAAATTCTCGACACAATCTGGAATGAAAGGATCACACCTCAGGCTACAAGTCGCGAAATTTCAAACTGATTGAGGCCTCGCGTTGCTAACTTAACGAGCTAAAACTTTGGAAAAGAACTTTTGTGAAGTTTCGACTTTTAGGAAGGTCCCGCGATTGTCGGAAGCTGGGAGATGCTGCCGCTCAAGAACATCAATTTCTCGACACAGTCTGCAGTGAAAGGATCACACCTCAGGCTACAAGTCGCGAAATTTCAGTCTGATTGAGGCCACGCGGAGCTAACGTAACGAGCTACAACTTTGAAAAAGAACTTTTGTGAAGTTTCGACTTTTTGGACGGTCCCGCGATTGTCGGAAGCTGTGAGATGCTGCCGCTCAAGAACATCAAATTCTCGACACAATCTGGAATGAAAGGATCACACCTCAGGCTACAAGTCGCGAAATTTCAGTCTGATTGAGGCCTCGCGGAGCTAACGTAACGAGCTACAACTTTGAAAATGAACTTTTGTGATGTTTCGACTTTTAGGAGGGTCCCGTGATTGTCGGAAGCTGTGAGATGCTGCCGCTCAAGAACATCAATTTCTCGACACAGTCTGCAATGAAAAGATCACACCTCAGGCTACAAGTCGCGAAATTTCAGTCTGATTGAGGCCTCGCGGAGCTAACGTAACGAGCTACAACTTTGAAAATGAACTTTTGTGATGTTTCGACTTTGAGGAGGGTCCCGCGATTGTCGGAAGCTGTGAGATGCTGCCGCTCAAGAACATCAAATTCTCGACACAGTCTGCAGTGAAAGATCACACCTCAGGCTACAAGTCGCGAAATTTCAGTCTGATTGAGGCCTCGCGGAGCTAACGTAACGAGCTACAACTATGAAAAAGAACTTTTTTGGGATGTTTCGACTTTTTGGAGGGTCCCGCGATTGTCGGAAGCTGTGAGATGCTACCGCTCAAGAACATCAAATTCTCGACACAGTCTGGAATGAAAGGATCACACCTCCGGCTACAAGTCGCGAAATTTCAGTCTGATTGAGGCCTCGCGTTGCTAACTTAACGAGCTACAACTTTGGAAAATAACTTTTGTGAAGTTTCGACTTTTAGGAAGGGCCCGCGATTGTCGGAAGCTGTGAGATGCTGCCGCTCAAGAACATCAATTTCTCGACACACTCTGCAATGAAAGTATCACACCTCGGGCTACAAGTCGTGAAATTTCAGTCTGATTGAGGCCACGCGGAGCTAACTTAACGAGCTACAACTTTGAAAAAAAAACTTTTGTGAAGTATCGACTTTTTGGAAGGTCCCGCGATTGTCGGAAGCTGTGAGATGCTGCCGCTCAAGAACATCAAATTCTCGACACAGTCTGCAATGAAAGGATCACACCTCAGGCTACAAGTCGCGAAATTTCAGTCTGATTGAGGCCTCGCGTTGCTAACTTAACGAGCTACAACTTTGGAAAAGAACTTTTGTGAAGTTTTGACTTTTATGAAGGGCCCGCGATTGTCGGAAGCTGTGAGATGCTGCCGCTCAAGAACATCAATTTCTCGACACACTCTGCAATGAAAGTATCACACCTCGGGCTACAAGTCGTGAAATTTCAGTCTGATTGAGGCCTCGCGGAGCTAACGTAACGAGCTACAAATTTGAGAAAGAACTTTTGTGAAGTTTCGACTTTTTGGAGGGTCCCGCGATTGTCGGAAGCTGTGAGATGCTACCGCTCAAGAACATCAAATTCTCGACACAATCTGGAATGAAAGGATCACACCTCAGGCAACAAGTCGCGAAATTTCAAACTGACTGAGGCCTCGCGTTGCTAACTTAACGAGCTAAAACTTTGGAAAAGAACTTTTGTGAAGTTTCGACTTTTAGGAAGGTCCCGCGATTGTCCGAAGCTGTGAGATGCTGCCGCTCAAGAACATCAAATTCTCGATACAGTCTGCAGTGAAAGGATCACACCTCAGGCTACAAGTCGCGAAATTTCAGTCTGATTGAGGCCTCGCGGAGCTAACGTAACGAGCTACAACTTTGAAAAAGAACTTTTGTGAAGTTTCGACTTTTTGGAGGGTCCCGCGATTGTCGGAAGCTGTGAGATGCTGCCGCTCAAGAACATCAAATTCTCGACACAATCTGGAATGAAAGGATCACACCTCAGGCTACAAGTCGCGAAATTTCAAACTGATTGAGGCCTCGCGTTGCTAACTTAACGAGCTAAAACTTTGGAAAAGAACTTTTGTGAAGTTTCAACTTTTAGGAAGGTCCCGCGATTGTCGGAAGCTGGGAGATGCTGCCGCTCAAGAACATCAATTTCTCGACACAGTCTGTAGTGAAAGGATCACACCTCAGGCTACAAGTCGCGAAATTTCAGTCTGATTGAGGCCTCGCGGAGCTAACGTAACGAGCTACAACTTTGAAACAGAACTTTTGTGAAGTTTCGACTTTTTGGAGGGTCCCGCGATTGTCGGAAGCTGTGAGATGCTGCCGCTCAAGAACATCAAATTCTCGACACAGTCTGGAATGAAAGGATCACACCTCAGGCTACAAGTCTCGAAATTTCAGTCTGATTGAGGCCTCGCGTTGCTAACCTATTGAGCTACAACTTTGGAAAAGAACTTTTGTGAAGTATCGACTTTTTGGAAGGTCCCGCGATTGTCGGAAGCTGTGAGATGCTGCCGCTCAAGAACATCAATTTCTCGACACACTCTGCATTGAAAGGATCACACCTCAGGCTACAAGTCGCGAAATTTCAGTCTGATTGCGGCCTCGCGGAGTTAACGTAACGAGCTACAACTTTGAAAATGAACTTTTGTGATGTTTCGACTTTTAGGAGGGTCCCGCGATTGTCGGAAGCTGTGAGATGCGGCCGCTCAAGAACATCTAATTCTCGACACAGTCTGCAGTGAAAGGATCACACCTCAGGCTACAAGTCGCGAAATTTCAGTCTGATTGAGGCCTCGCGGAGCTAACGTAACGAGCTACAACTATGAAAAAGAACTTTTTTGGGATGTTTCGACTTTTTGGAGGGTCCCGCGATTGTCGGAAGCTGTGAGATGCTACCGCTCAAGAACATCAAATTCTCGACACAGTCTGGAATGAAAGGATCACACCTCAGGCTACAAGTTGCGAAATTTCAGTCTGATTGAGGCCTCTCGGAGCTAACGTAACGAGCTACAAATTTGAGAAAGAACTTTTGTGAAGTTTCGACTTTTTGGAGGGTCCCGTGATTGTCGGAAGCTGTGAGATGCTGCCGCTCAAGAACATCAAATTCTCGACACAATCTGGAATGAAAGGATCACACCTCAGGCTACAAGTCGCGAAATTTCAGTCTGATTGAGGCCTCGCGGAGCTAACGTAACGAGCTACAACTTTGAAAATGAACTTTTGTGATGTTTCGACTTTTAGGAGGGTCCCGTGATTGTCGGAAGCTGTGAGATGCTGCCGCTCAAGAACATCAATTTCTCGACACAGTCTGCAATGAAAAGATCACACCTCAGGCTACAAGTCGCGAAATTTCAGTCTGATTGAGGCCTCGCGGAGCTAACGTAACGAGCTACAACTTTGAAAATGAACTTTTGTGATGTTTCGACTTTGAGGAGGGTCCCGCGATTGTCGGAAGCTGTGAGATGCTGCCGCTCAAGAACATCAAATTCTCGACACAGTCTGCAGTGAAAGGATCACACCTCAGGCTACAAGTCGCGAAATTTCAGTCTGATTGAGGCCTCGCGGAGCTAACGTAACGAGCTACAACTATGAAAAAGAACTTTTTTGGGATGTTTTGACTTTTTGGAGGGTCCCGCGATTGTCGGAAGCTGTGAGATGCTACCGCTCAAGAACATCAAATTCTCGACACAGTCTGGAATGAAAGGATCACACCTCCGGCTACAAGTCGCGAAATTTCAGTCTGATTGAGGCCTCGCGTTGCTAACTTAACGAGCTACAACTTTGGAAAAGAACTTTTGTGAAGTTTCGACTTTTAGGAAGGGCCCGCGATTGTCGGAAGCTGTGAGATGCTGCCGCTCAAGAACATCAATTTCTCGACACACTCTGCAATGAAAGTATCACACCTCGGGCTACAAGTCGTGAAATTTCAGTCTGATTGAGGCCACGCGGAGCTAACTTAACGAGCTACAACTTTGAAAAAGAACTTTTGTGAAGTATCGACTTTTTGGAAGGTCCCGCGATTGTCGGAAGCTGTGAGATGCTGCCGCTCAAGAACATCAAATTCTCGACACAATCAGGAATGAAAGGATCACACCTCAGGCTACAAGTCGCGAAATTTCAAACTGATTGAGGCCTCGCGTTGCTAACTTAACGAGCTAAAACTTTGGAAAAGAACTTTTGTGAAGTTTCGACTTTTAGGAAGGTCCCGCGATTGTCGGAAGCTAGGAGATGCTGCCGCTCAAGAACATCAATTTCTCGACACAGTCTGCAGTGAAAGGATCACACCTCAGGCTACAAGTCGCGAAATTTCAGTCTGATTGAGGCCTCGCGGAGCTAACGTAACGAGCTACAACTTTGAAAAAGAACTTTTGTGAAGTTTCGACTTTTTGGAGGGTCCCGCGATTGTCGGAAGCTGTGAGATGCTGCCGCTCAAGAACATCAAATTCTCGACACAGTCTGGAATGAAAGGATCACACCTCAGGCTACAAGTCTCGAAATTTCAGTCTGATTGAGGCCTCGCGTTGCTAACCTATTGAGCTACAACTTTGGAAAAGAACTTTTGTGAAGTATCGACTTTTTGGAAGGTCCCGCGATTGTCGGAAGCTGTGAGATACTGCCGCTCAAGAACATCAATTTCTCGACACACTCTGCATTGAAAGGATCACACCTCAGGCTACAAGTCGCGAAATTTCAGTCTGATTGCGGCCTCGCGGAGTTAACGTAACGAGCTACAACTTCGAAAATGAACTTTTGTGATGTTTCGACTTTTAGGAGGGTCCCGCGATTGTCGGAAGCTGTGAGATGCTGCCGCTCAAGAACATCTAATTCTCGACACAGTCTGCAGTGAAAGGATCACACCTCAGGCTACAAGTCGCAAAATTTCAGTCTGATTGAGGCCTCGCGGAGCTAACGTAACGAGCTACAACTTTGGAAAAGAACTTTTTTGGGATGTTTCGACTTTTTGGAGGGTCCCACGATTGTCGGAAGCTGTGAGATGCTACCGCTCAAGAACATCAAATTCTCGACACAGTCTGGAATGAAAGGATCACACCTCAGGCTACAAGTCGCGAAATTTCAGTCTGATTGAGGCCTCGCGTTGCTAACTTAACGAGCTACAACTTTGGAAAAGAACTTCTGTGAAGTATCGACTTTTTGGAAGGTCCCGCGATTGTCGGAAGCTGTGAGATGCTGCCGCTCAAGAACATCAAATTCTCGACACACTCTGCAATGAAAGTATCACACCTCGGGCTACAAGTCGTGAAATTTCAGTCTGATTGAGGCCTCGCGGAGCTAACGTAACGAGCTACAAATTTGAGAAAGAACTTTTGTGAAGTTTCGACTTTTTGGAGGGTCCCGTGATTGTCGGAAGCTGTGAGATGCTGCCGCTCAAGAACATCAAATTCTCGACACAATCTGGAATGAAAGGATCACACCTCAGGCTACAAGTCGCGAAATTTCAGTCTGATTGAGGCCTCGCGGAGCTAACGTAACGAGCTACAACTTTGAAAATGAACTTTTGTGATGTTTCGACTTTTAGGAGGGTCCCGTGATTGTCGGAAGCTGTGAGATGCTGCCGCTCAAGAACATCAATTTCTCGACACAGTCTGCAATGAAAAGATCACACCTCAGGCTACAAGTCGCGAAATTTCAGTTTGATTGAGGCCTAGCGGAGCTAACGTAACGAGCTACAACTTTGAAAATGAACTTTTGTGATGTTTTGACTTTGAGGAGGGTCCCGCGATTGTCGGAAGCTGTGAGATGCTGCCGCTCAAGAACATCAAATTCTCGACACAGTCTGCAGTGAAAGGATCACACCTCAGGCTACAAGTCGCGAAATTTCAGTCTGATTGAGGCCTCGCGGAGCTAACGTAACGAGCTACAACTATGAAAAAGAACTTTTTTGGGATGTTTCGACTTTTTGGAGGGTCCCGCGATTGTCGGAAGCTGTGAGATGCTACCGCTCAAGAACATCAAATTCTCGACACAGTCTGGAATGAAAGGATCACACCTCCGGCTACAAGTCGCGAAATTTCAGTCTGATTGAGGCCTCGCGTTGCTAACTTAACGAGCTACAACTTTGGAAAAGAACTTTTGTGAAGTTTCGACTTTTAGGAAGGGCCCGCGATTGTCGGAAGCTGTGAGATGCTGCCGCTCAAGAACATCAATTTCTCGACACACTCTGCAATGAAAGTATCACACCTCGGGCTACAAGTCGTGAAATTTCAGTCTGATTGAGGCCACGCGGAGCTAACTTAACGAGCTACAACTTTGAAAAAGAACTTTTGTGAAGTATCGACTTTTTGGAAGGTCCCGCGATTGTCGGAAGCTGTGAGATGCTGCCGCTCAAGAACATCAAATTCTCGACACAATCAGGAATGAAAGGATCACACCTCAGGCTACAAGTCGCGAAATTTCAAACAGATTGAGGCCTCGCGTTGCTAACTTAACGAGCTAAAACTTTGGAAAAGAACTTTTGTGAAGTTTCGACTTTTAGGAAGGTCCCGCGATTGTCGGAAGCTGGGAGATGCTGCCGCTCAAGAACATCAATTTCTCGACACAGTCTGCAGTGAAAGGATCACACCTCAGGCTACAAGTCGCGAAATTTCAGTCTGATTGAGGCCTCGCGGAGCTAACGTAACGAGCTACAACTTTGAAAAAGAACTTTTGTGATGTTTCGACTTTTTGGAGGGTCCCGCGATTGTCGAAAGCTGTGAGATGCTGCCGCTCAAGAACATCAAATTCTCGACACAATCTGGAATGAAAGGATCACACCTCAGGCAACAAGTCGCGAAATTTAAAACTGACTGAGGCCTCGCGTTGCTAACTTAACGAGCTAAAACTTTGGAAAAGAACTTTTGTGAAGTTTCGACTTTTAGGAAGGTCCCGCGATTGTCCGAAGCTGTGAGATGCTGCCGCTCAAGAACATCAAATTCTCGACACAGTCTGCAGTGAAAGGATCACACCTCAGGCTACAAGTCGCGAAATTTCAGTCTGATTGAGGCCTCGCGGAGCTAACGTAACGAGCTACAACTTTGAAAAAGATTTTTTGTGAAGTTTCGACTTTTTGGAGGGTCCCGCGATTGTCGGAAGCAGTGAGATGCTGCCGCTCAAGAACATCAAATTCTCGACACAATCTGGAATGAAAGGATCACACCTGAGGCTACAAGTCGCGAAATTTCAAACTGATTGAGGCCTCGCGTTGCTAACTTAACGAGCTAAAACTTTGGAAAAGAACTTTTGTGAAGTTTCGACTTTTAGGAAGGTCCCGCGATTGTCGGAAGCTGGGAGATGCTGCCGCTCAAGTACATCAAATTCTCGACACAGTCTGCGATGAAAGGATCATACCTCAGGCTACAAGTCGCGAAATTTCAGTCTGATTGAGGCCTCGCGGAGCTAACGTAACGAGCTACAACTTTGAAAAAGAACTTTTGTGAAGTTTCGACTTTTTGGAGGGTCCCGCGATTGTCGAAAGCTGTGAGATGCTGCCGCTCAAGAACATCAAATTCTCGACACAATCTGGAATGAAAGGATCACACCTCAGGCTACAAGTCGCGAAATTTCAAACTGATTGAGGCCTCGCGTTGCTAACTTAACGAGCTAAAACTTTGGAAAAGAACTTTTGTGAAGTTTCGACTTTTAGGAAGGTCCCGCGATTGTCGGAAGCTGGGAGATGCTGCCGCTCAAGAACATCAAATTCTCGACACAGTCTGGAATGAAAGGATCACACCTCAGGCTACAAGTCTCGAAATTTCAGTCTGATTGAGGCCTCGCGGAGCTAACGTAACGAGCTACAACTTTGAAAAAGAACTTTTGTGAAGTTTCGACTTTTTGGAGGGTCCCGCGATTGTCGAAAGCTGTGAGATGCTGCCGCTCAAGAACATCAAATTCTCGACACAATCAGGAATGAAAGGATCACACCTCAGGCTACAAGTCGCGAAATTTCAAACTGATTGAGGCCTCGCGTTGCTAACTTAACGAGCTAAAACTTTGGAAAAGAACTTTTGTGAAGTTTCGACTTTTAGGAAGGTCTCGCGATTGTCGAAAGCTGTGAGATGCTGCCGCTCAAGAACATCAAATTCTCGACACAATCAGGAATGAAAGGATCACACCTCAGGCTACAAGTCGCGAAATTTCAAACTGATTGAGGCCTCGCGTTGCTAACTTAACGAGCTAAAACTTTGGAAAAGAACTTTTGTGAAGTTTCGACTTTTTGGAAGGTCCCGCGATTGTCGGAAGCTGTGAGATGCTGCCGCTCAAGAACATCAATTTCTCGACACACTCTGCATTGAAAGGATCACACCTCAGGCTACAAGTCGCGAAATTTCAGTCTGATTGCGGCCTCGCGGAGTTAACGTAACGAGCTACAACTTTGAAAAAGAACTTTTGTGAAGTTTCGACTTTTTGGAGGGTCCCGCGATTGTCGAAAGCTGTGAGATGCTGCCGCTCAAGAACATCAAATTCTCGACACAATCTGGAATGAAAGGATCACACCTCAGGCTACAAGTCGCGAAATTTCAAACTGATTGAGGCCTCGCGTTGCTAACTTAACGAGCTAAAACTTTGGAAAAGAACTTTTGTGAAGTTTCGACTTTTAGGAAGGTCCCGCGATTGTCGAAAGCTGTGAGATGCTGCCGCTCAAGAACATCAAATTCTCGACACAATCAGGAATGAAAGGATCACACCTCAGGCTACAAGTCGCGAAATTTCAAACTGATTGAGGCCTCGCGTTGCTAACTTAACGAGCTAAAACTTTGGAAAAGAACTTTTGTGAAGTTTCGACTTTTTGGAAGGTCCCGCGATTGTCGGAAGCTGTGAGATGCTGCCGCTCAAGAACATCAATTTCTCGACACACTCTGCATTGAAAGGATCACACCTCAGGCTACAAGTCGCGAAATTTCAGTCTGATTGCGGCCTCGCGGAGTTAACGTAACGAGCTACAACTTTGAAAAAGAACTTTTGTGAAGTTTCGACTTTTTGGAGGGTCCCGCGATTGTCGAAAGCTGTGAGATGCTGCCGCTCAAGAACATCAAATTCTCGACACAATCTGGAATGAAAGGATCACACCTCAGGCTACAAGTCGCGAAATTTCAAACTGATTGAGGCCTCGCGTTGCTAACTTAACGAGCTAAAACTTTGGAAAAGAACTTTTGTGAAGTTTCGACTGTTAGGAAGGTCTCGCGATTGTCGAAAGCTGTGAGATGCTGCCGCTCAAGAACATCAAATTCTCGACACAATCAGGAATGAAAGGATCACACCTCAGGCTACAAGTCGCGAAATTTCAAACTGATTGAGGCCTCGCGTTGCTAACTTAACGAGCTAAAACTTTGGAAAAGAACTTTTGTGAAGTTTCGACTTTTAGGAAGGTCCCGCGATTGTCCGAAGCTGTGAGATGCTGCCGCTCAAGAACATCAAATTCTCGACACAGTCTGCAGTGAAAGGATCACACCTCAGGCTACAAGTCGCGAAATTTCAGTCTGATTGAGGCCTCGCGGAGCTAACGTAACGAGCTACAACTTTGAAAAAGAACTTTTGTGAAGTTTCGACTTTTTGGAGGGTCCCGCGATTGTCGAAAGCTGTGAGATGCTGCCGCTCAAGAACATCAAATTCTCGACACAATCTGGAATGAAAGGATCACACCTCAGGCTACAAGTCGCGAAATTTCAAACTGATTGAGGCTTCGCGTTGCTAACTTAACGAGCTAAAACTTTGGAAAAGAACTTTTGTGAAGTTTCGACTTTTAGGAAGGTCCCGCGATTGTCGGAAGCTGGGAGATGCTGCCGCTCAAGAACATCAAATTCTCGACACAGTCTGGAATGAAAGGATCACACCTCAGGCTACAAGTCTCGAAATTTCAGTCTGATTGAGGCCTCGCGGAGCTAACGTAACGAGCTACAACTTTGAAAAAGAACTTTTGTGAAGTTTCGACTTTTTGGAGGGTCCCGCGATTGTCGAAAGCTGTGAGATGCTGCCGCTCAAGAACATCAAATTCTCGACACAATCAGGAATGAAAGGATCACACCTCAGGCTACAAGTCGCGAAATTTCAAACTGATTGAGGCCTCGCGTTGCTAACTTAACGAGCTAAAACTTTGGAAAAGAACTTTTGTGAAGTTTCGACTTTTAGGAAGGTCTCGCGATTGTCGAAAGCTGTGAGATGCTGCCGCTCAAGAACATCAAATTCTCGACACAATCAGGAATGAAAGGATCACACCTCAGGCTACAAGTCGCGAAATTTCAAACTGATTGAGGCCTCGCGTTGCTAACTTAACGAGCTAAAACTTTGGAAAAGAACTTTTGTGAAGTTTCGACTTTTTGGAAGGTCCCGCGATTGTCGGAAGCTGTGAGATGCTGCCGCTCAAGAACATCAATTTCTCGACACACTCTGCATTGAAAGGATCACACCTCAGGCTACAAGTCGCGAAATTTCAGTCTGATTGCGGCCTCGCGGAGTTAACGTAACGAGCTACAACTTTGAAAATGAACTTTTGTGATGTTTCGACTTTTAGGAGGGTCCCGCGATTGTCGGAAGCTGTGAGATGCTGCCGCTCAAGAACATCAAATTCTCGACACAGTCTGCAGTGAAAGCATCACACCTCAGGCTACAAGTCGCGAAATTTCAGTCTGATTGAGGCCTCGCGGAGCTAACTTAACGAGCTACAACTTTGAAAAAGAACTTTTGTGAAGATTCGACTTTTAGGAGGGTCCCGCGATTGTCGGAAGCTGTGAGATGCTGCCGCTCAAGTACATCAAATTCTCGACACAGTCTGCGATGAAAGGATCATACCTCAGGCTACAAGTCGTGAAATTTCAGTCTGATTGAGGCCACGCGGAGCTAACTTAACGAGCTACAACTTTGAAAAAGAACTTTTGTGAAGTATCGACTTTTTGGAAGGTCCCGCGATTGTCGGAAGCTGTGAGATGCTGCCGCTCAAGAACATCAAATTCTCGACACAGTCTGCAATGAAAGGATCACACCTCAGGCTACAAGTCGCGAAATTTCAGTCTGATTGAGGCCTCGTGTTGCTAACTTAACGAGCTACAACTTTGGAAAAGAACTTTTGTGAAGTTTCGACTTTTATAAAGGGCCCTCGATTGTCGGAAGCTGTGAGATGCTGCCGCTCAAGAACATCTAATTCTCGACATAGTCTGCAGTGAAAGGATCACACCTCAGGCTACAAGTCGCCAAATTTCAGTCTGATTGAGGCCTCGCGGAGCTAACGTAACAAGCTACAACTTTGAAAAAGAACTTTTGTGAAGTTTCGACTTTTTGGAGGGTCCCGCGATTGTCGAAAGCTGTGAGATGCTGCCGCTCAAGAACATCAAATTCTCGACACAATCTGGAATGAAAGGATCACACCTCAGGCAACAAGTCGCGAAATTTAAAACTGACTGAGGCCTCGCGTTGCTAACTTAACGAGCTAAAACTTTGGAAAAGAACTTTTGTGAAGTTTCGACTTTTAGGAAGGTCCCGCGATTGTCCGAAGCTGTGAGATGCTGCCGCTCAAGAACATCAAATTCTCGACACAGTCTGCAGTGAAAGGATCACACCTCAGGCTACAAGTCGCGAAATTTCAGTCTGATTGAGGCCTCGCGGAGCTAACGTAACGAGCTACAACTTTGAAAAAGAACTTTTGTGAAGTTTCGACTTTTTGGAGGGTTCCGCGATTGTCGGAAGCTGTGAGATGCTGCCGCTCAAGAACATCAAATTCTCGACACAATCTGGAATGAAAGGATCACACCTCAGGCTACAAGTCGCGAAATTCCAAACTGATTGAGGCCTCGCGTTGCTAACTTAACGAGCTAAAACTTTGGAAAAGAACTTTTGTGAAGTTTCGACTTTTAGGAAGGTCCCGCGATTGTCGGAAGCTGGGAGATGCTGCCGCTCAAGTACATCAAATTCTCGACACAGTCTGCGATGAAAGGATCATACCTCAGGCTACAAGTCGCGAAATTTCAGTCTGATTGAGGCCTCGCGGAGCTAACGTAACGAGCTACAACTTTGAAAAAGAACTTTTGTGAAGTTTCGACTTTTTGGAGGGTCCCGCGATTGTCGAAAGCTGTGAGATGCTGCCGCTCAAGAACATCAAATTCTCGACACAATCTGGAATGAAAGGATCACACCTCAGGCTACAAGTCGCGAAATTTCAAACTGATTGAGGCCTCGCGTTGCTAACTTAACGAGCTAAAACTTTGGAAAAGAACTTTTGTGAAGTTTCGACTTTTAGGAAGGTCCCGCGATTGTCGGAAGATGGGAGATGCTGCCGCTCAAGAACATCAAATTCTCGACACAGTCTGGAATGAAAGGATCACATCTCAGGCTACAAGTCTCGAAATTTCAGTCTGATTGAGGCCTCGCGTCGCTAACCTATTGAGCTACAACTTTGGAAAAGAACTTTTGTCAAGTATCGACTTTTTGGAAGGTCCCGCGATTGTCGGAAGCTGTGAGATGCTGCCGCTCAAGAACATCAATTTCTCGACACACTCTGCATTGAAAGGATCACACCTCAGGCTACAAGTCGCGAAATTTCAGTCTGATTGCGGCCTCGCGGAGTTAACGTAACGAGCTACAACTTTGAAAATGAACTTTTGTGATGTTTCGACTTTTAGGAGGGTCCCGCGATTGTCGGAAGCTGTGAGATGCTGCCGCTCAAGAACATCAAATTCTCGACACAGTCTGCAGTGAAAGCATCACACCTCAGGCTACAAGTCGCGAAATTTCAGTCTGATTGAGGCCTCGCGGAGCTAACTTAACGAGCTACAACTTTGAAAAAGAACTTTTGTGAAGATTCGACTTTTAGGAGGGTCCCGCGATTGTCGGAAGCTGTGAGATGCTGCCGCTCAAGTACATCAAATTCTCGACACAGTCTGCGATGAAAGGATCATACCTCAGGCTACAAGTCGTGAAATTTCAGTCTGATTGAGGCCACGCGGAGCTAACTTAACGAGCTACAACTTTGAAAAAGAACTTTTGTGAAGTATCGACTTTTTGGAAGGTCCCGCGATTGTCGGAAGCTGTGAGATGCTGCCGCTCAAGAACATCAAATTCTCGACACAGTCTGCAATGAAAGGATCACACCTCAGGCTACAAGTCGCGAAATTTCAGTCTGATTGAGGCCTCGTGTTGCTAACTTAACGAGCTACAACTTTGGAAAAGAACTTTTGTGAAGTTTCGACTTTTATAAAGGGCCCGCGATTGTCGGAAGCTGTGAGATGCTGCCGCTCAAGAACATCTAATTCTCGACATAGTCTGCAGTGAAAGGATCACACCTCAGGCTACAAGTCGCCAAATTTCAGTCTGATTGAGGCCTCGCGGAGCTAACGTAACAAGCTACAACTTTGAAAAAGAACTTTTGTAAAGTTTCGACTTTTTGGAGGGTCCCGCGATTGTCGAAAGCTGTGAGATGCTGCCGCTCAAGAACATCAAATTCTCGACACAATCTGGAATGAAAGGATCACACCTCAGGCTACAAGTCGCGAAATTTCAAACTGATTGAGGCCTCGCGTTGCTAACTTAACGAGCTAAAACTTTGGAAAAGAACTTTTGTGAAGTTTCGACTTTTAGGAAGGTCTCGCGATTGTCGAAAGCTGTGAGATGCTGCCGCTCAAGAACATCAAATTCTCGACACAATCAGGAATGAAAGGATCACACCTCAGGCTACAAGTCGCGAAATTTCAAACTGATTGAGGCCTCGCGTTGCTAACTTAACGAGCTAAAACTTTGGAAAAGAACTTTTGTGAAGTTTCGACTTTTTGGAAGGTCCCGCGATTGTCGGAAGCTGTGAGATGCTGCCGCTCAAGAACATCAATTTCTCGACACACTCTGCATTGAAAGGATCACACCTCAGGCTACAAGTCGCGAAATTTCAGTCTGATTGCGGCCTCGCGGAGTTAACGTAACGAGCTACAACTTTGAAAATGAACTTTTGTGATGTTTCGACTTTTAGGAGGGTCCCGCGATTGTCGGAAGCTGTGAGATGCTGCCGCTCAAGAACATCAAATTCTCGACACAGTCTGCAGTGAAAGCATCACACCTCAGGCTACAAGTCGCGAAATTTCAGTCTGATTGAGGCCTCGCGGAGCTAACTTAACGAGCTACAACTTTGAAAAAGAACTTTTGTGAAGATTCGACTTTTAGGAGGGTCCCGCGATTGTCGGAAGCTGTGAGATGCTGCCGCTCAAGTACATCAAATTCTCGACACAGTCTGCGATGAAAGGATCATACCTCAGGCTACAAGTCGTGAAATTTCAGTCTGATTGAGGCCACGCGGAGCTAACTTAACGAGCTACAACTTTGAAAAAGAACTTTTGTGAAGTATCGACTTTTTGGAAGGTCCCGCGATTGTCGGAAGCTGTGAGATGCTGCCGCTCAAGAACATCAAATTCTCGACACAGTCTGCAATGAAAGGATCACACCTCAGGCTACAAGTCGCGAAATTTCAGTCTGATTGAGGCCTCGTGTTGCTAACTTAACGAGCTACAACTTTGGAAAAGAACTTTTGTGAAGTTTCGACTTTTATAAAGGGCCCGCGATTGTCGGAAGCTGTGAGATGCTGCCGCTCAAGAACATCTAATTCTCGACATAGTCTGCAGTGAAAGGATCACACCTCAGGCTACAAGTCGCCAAATTTCAGTCTGATTGAGGCCTCGCGGAGCTAACGTAACAAGCTACAACTTTGAAAAAGAACTTTTGTGAAGTTTCGACTTTTTGGAGGGTCCCGCGATTGTCGAAAGCTGTGAGATGCTGCCGCTCAAGAACATCAAATTCTCGACACAATCTGGAATGAAAGGATCACACCTCAGGCAACAAGTCGCGAAATTTCAAACTGACTGAGGCCTCGCGTTGCTAACTTAACGAGCTAAAACTTTGGAAAAGAACTTTTGTGAAGTTTCGACTTTTAGGAAGGTCTCGCGATTGTCGAAAGCTGTGAGATGCTGCCGCTCAAGAACATCAAATTCTCGACACAATCAGGAATGAAAGGATCACACCTCAGGCTACAAGTCGCGAAATTTCAAACTGATTGAGGCCTCGCGTTGCTAACTTAACGAGCTAAAACTTTGGAAAAGAACTTTTGTGAAGTTTCGACTTTTTGGAAGGTCCCGCGATTGTCGGAAGCTGTGAGATGCTGCCGCTCAAGAACATCAATTTCTCGACACACTCTGCATTGAAAGGATCACACCTCAGGCTACAAGTCGCGAAATTTCAGTCTGATTGCGGCCTCGCGGAGTTAACGTAACGAGCTACAACTTTGAAAATGAACTTTTGTGATGTTTCGACTTTTAGGAGGGTCCCGCGATTGTCGGAAGCTGTGAGATGCTGCCGCTCAAGAACATCAAATTCTCGACACAGTCTGCAGTGAAAGCATCACACCTCAGGCTACAAGTCGCGAAATTTCAGTCTGATTGAGGCCTCGCGGAGCTAACTTAACGAGCTACAACTTTGAAAAAGAACTTTTGTGAAGATTCGACTTTTAGGAGGGTCCCGCGATTGTCGGAAGCTGTGAGATGCTGCCGCTCAAGTACATCAAATTCTCGACACAGTCTGCGATGAAAGGATCATACCTCAGGCTACAAGTCGTGAAATTTCAGTCTGATTGAGGCCACGCGGAGCTAACTTAACGAGCTACAACTTTGAAAAAGAACTTTTGTGAAGTATCGACTTTTTGGAAGGTCCCGCGATTGTCGGAAGCTGTGAGATGCTGCCGCTCAAGAACATCAAATTCTCGACACAGTCTGCAATGAAAGGATCACACCTCAGGCTACAAGTCGCGAAATTTCAGTCTGATTGAGGCCTCGTGTTGCTAACTTAACGAGCTACAACTTTGGAAAAGAACTTTTGTGAAGTTTCGACTTTTATAAAGGGCCCGCGATTGTCGGAAGCTGTGAGATGCTGCCGCTCAAGAACATCTAATTCTCGACATAGTCTGCAGTGAAAGGATCACACCTCAGGCTACAAGTCGCCAAATTTCAGTCTGATTGAGGCCTCGCGGAGCTAACGTAACAAGCTACAACTTTGAAAAAGAACTTTTGTGAAGTTTCGACTTTTTGGAGGGTCCCGCGATTGTCGAAAGCTGTGAGATGCTGCCGCTCAAGAACATCAAATTCTCGACACAATCTGGAATGAAAGGATCACACCTCAGGCAACAAGTCGCGAAATTTAAAACTGACTGAGGCCTCGCGTTGCTAACTTAACGAGCTAAAACTTTGGAAAAGAACTTTTGTGAAGTTTCGACTTTTAGGAAGGTCTCGCGATTGTCGAAAGCTGTGAGATGCTGCCGCTCAAGAACATCAAATTCTCGACACAGTCTGCAGTGAAAGGATCACACCTCAGGCTACAAGTCGCGAAATTTCAGTCTGATTGAGGCCTCGCGGAGCTAACGTAACGAGCTACAACTTTGAAAAAGAACTTTTGTGAAGTTTCGACTTTTTGGAAGGTCCCGCGATTGTCGGAAGCTGTGAGATGCTGCCGCTCAAGAACATCAATTTCTCGACACACTCTGCATTGAAAGGATCACACCTCAGGCTACAAGTCGCGAAATTTCAGTCTGATTGCGGCCTCGCGGAGTTAACGTAACGAGCTACAACTTTGAAAATGAACTTTTGTGATGTTTCGACTTTTAGGAGGGTCCCGCGATTGTCGGAAGCTGTGAGATGCTGCCGCTCAAGAACATCAAATTCTCGACACAGTCTGCAGTGAAAGCATCACACCTCAGGCTACAAGTCGCGAAATTTCAGTCTGATTGAGGCCTCGCGGAGCTAACTTAACGAGCTACAACTTTGAAAAAGAACTTTTGTGAAGATTCGACTTTTAGGAGGGTCCCGCGATTGTCGGAAGCTGTGAGATGCTGCCGCTCAAGTACATCAAATTCTCGACACAGTCTGCGATGAAAGGATCATACCTCAGGCTACAAGTCGTGAAATTTCAGTCTGATTGAGGCCACGCGGAGCTAACTTAACGAGCTACAACTTTGAAAAAGAACTTTTGTGAAGTATCGACTTTTTGGAAGGTCCCGCGATTGTCGGAAGCTGTGAGATGCTGCCGCTCAAGAACATCAAATTCTCGACACAGTCTGCAATGAAAGGATCACACCTCAGGCTACAAGTCGCGAAATTTCAGTCTGATTGAGGCCTCGTGTTGCTAACTTAACGAGCTACAACTTTGGAAAAGAACTTTTGTGAAGTTTCGACTTTTATAAAGGGCCCGCGATTGTCGGAAGCTGTGAGATGCTGCCGCTCAAGAACATCTAATTCTCGACATAGTCTGCAGTGAAAGGATCACACCTCAGGCTACAAGTCGCCAAATTTCAGTCTGATTGAGGCCTCGCGGAGCTAACGTAACAAGCTACAACTTTGAAAAAGAACTTTTGTGAAGTTTCGACTTTTTGGAGGGTCCCGCGATTGTCGAAAGCTGTGAGATGCTGCCGCTCAAGAACATCAAATTCTCGACACAATCTGGAATGAAAGGATCACACCTCAGGCAACAAGTCGCGAAATTTAAAACTGACTGAGGCCTCTCGTTGCTAACTTAACGAGCTAAAACTTTGGAAAAGAACTTTTGTGAAGTTTCGACTTTTAGGAAGGTCCCGCGATTGTCCGAAGCTGTGAGATGCTGCCGCTCAAGAACATCAAATTCTCGACACAGTCTGCAGTGAAAGGATCACACCTCAGGCTACAAGTCGCGAAATTTCAGTCTGATTGAGGCCTCGCGGAGCTAACGTAACGAGCTACAACTTTGAAAAAGAACTTTTGTGAAGTTTCGACTTTTTGGAGGGTTCCGCGATTGTCGGAAGCTGTGAGATGCTGCCGCTCAAGAACATCAAATTCTCGACACAATCTGGAATGAAAGGATCACACCTCAGGCTACAAGTCGCGAAATTCCAAACTGATTGAGGCCTCGCGTTGCTAACTTAACGAGCTAAAACTTTGGAAAAGAACTTTTGTGAAGTTTCGACTTTTAGGAAGGTCCCGCGATTGTCGGAAGCTGGGAGATGCTGCCGCTCAAGTACATCAAATTCTCGACACAGTCTGCGATGAAAGGATCATACCTCAGGCTACAAGTCGCGAAATTTCAGTCTGATTGAGGCCTCGCGGAGCTAACGTAACGAGCTACAACTTTGAAAAAGAACTTTTGTGAAGTTTCGACTTTTTGGAGGGTCCCGCGATTGTCGAAAGCTGTGAGATGCTGCCGCTCAAGAACATCAAATTCTCGACACAATCTGGAATGAAAGGATCACACCTCAGGCTACAAGTCGCGAAATTTCAAACTGATTGAGGCCTCGCGTTGCTAACTTAACGAGCTAAAACTTTGGAAAAGAACTTTTGTGAAGTTTCGACTTTTAGGAAGGTCCCGCGATTGTCGGAAGCTGGGAGATGCTGCCGCTCAAGAACATCAAATTCTCGACACAGTCTGGAATGAAAGGATCACATCTCAGGCTACAAGTCTCGAAATTTCAGTCTGATTGAGGCCTCGCGTCGCTAACCTATTGAGCTACAACTTTGGAAAAGAACTTTTGTCAAGTATCGACTTTTTGGAAGGTCCCGCGATTGTCGGAAGCTGTGAGATGCTGCCGCTCAAGAACATCAATTTCTCGACACACTCTGCATTGAAAGGATCACACCTCAGGCTACAAGTCGCGAAATTTCAGTCTGATTGCGGCCTCGCGGAGTTAACGTAACGAGCTACAACTTTGAAAATGAACTTTTGTGATGTTTCGACTTTTAGGAGGGTCCCGCGATTGTCGGAAGCTGTGAGATGCTGCCGCTCAAGAACATCAAATTCTCGACACAGTCTGCAGTGAAAGGATCACACCTCAGGCTACAAGTCGCGAAATTTCAGTCTGATTGAGGCCTCGCGGAGCTAACTTAACGAGCTACAACTTTGAAAAAGAACTTTTGTGAAGATTCGACTTTTAGGAGGGTCCCGCGATTGTCGGAAGCTGTGAGATGCTGCCGCTCAAGTACATCAAATTCTCGACACAGTCTGCGATGAAAGGATCATACCTCAGGCTACAAGTCGTAAAATTTCAGTCTGATTGAGGCCACGCGGAGCTAACTTAACGAGCTACAACTTTGAAAAAGAACTTTTGTGAAGTATCGACTTTTTGGAAGGTCCCGCGATTGTCGGAAGCTGTGAGATGCTGCCGCTCAAGAACATCAAATTCTCGACACAGTCTGCAATGAAAGGATCACACCTCAGGCTACAAGTCGCGAAATTTCAGTCTGATTGAGGCCTCGTGTTGCTAACTTAACGAGCTACAACTTTGGAAAAGAACTTTTGTGAAGTTTCGACTTTTATGAAGGGCCCGCGATTGTCGGAAGCTGTGAGATGCTGCCGCTCAAGAACATCAATTTCTCGACACACTCTGCAATGAAAGTATCACACCTCGGGCTACAAGTCGTGAAATTTCAGTCTGATTGAGGCCTCGCGGAGCTAACGTAACGAGCTACAAATTTGAGAAAGAACTTTTGTGAAGTTTCGACTTTTAGGAAGGTCCTGTGATTGTCGAAAGCAGTGAGATGCTGCCGCTCAAAAACATCAAATTCTCGACACAGTCTGCAATGAAAGGATCGGACCTTAGGCTACAAGTCGCGAAATTTTAGTCTGATTGAGGCCTCGCGGAGCTAACGTAACGAGCTACAACTTTGGAAAAGAACTTTTGTGAAGTTTCGACTTTTAGGAAGGTCCTGTGATTGTCGGAAGCTGTGAGATGCTGCCGCTCAAAAACATCAAATTCTCGACACAGTCTGCAATGAAAGGATCACACCTTAGGCTACAAGTCGCGAAATTTCAGTCTGATTGAGGCCTCGCGGAGCTAACGTAACGAGCTACAACTTTGAAAGAGAACTTTTGTGAAGTTTCGACTTTTTGGAGGGTCCCTCGATTGTCGGAAGCTGTGAGATGCCGCCGCTCAAGAACATCAAATTCTCGACACAGTCTGCAATGAAAGGATCACACCTCAGGCTACAAGTCGCAAAATTTCAGTCTAATTGAGGCCTCGCGGAGCTAATGTAACGAGCTACAACTATGAAAAAGAACTTTTGTGAAGTTTCGAATTTTTGGAGGGTCCCGCGATTGTCGGAAGCTGTGAGATGCTGTCGCTCAAGAACATCAAATTCTCGACACAGCCTGGAATGAAAGGATCACACGTCAGGCTACATGTCCCGAAATTTCAGTCTGATTGAGGCCTCGCGGAACTAACGTAACGAGCTACAGCTTTGAAAAAGAACTTTTGTGAAGTTTCGAATTTTTGGAGGGTCCCGCGATTGTCGGAAGCTGTGAGATGCTGCCGCTCAAGAACATCAAATTCTCGACACAGTCTGCAATGAAAGGATCACACCTCAGGCTACAAGTCACGAAATTTCAGTCTGATTGAGGCCTCGCGGAGCTAACGTAACGAGCTACAGCTTTGAAAAAGAACTTTTGTGAAGTTTCGACTTTTTGGAGGGTCCCGCGATTGTCGGAAGCTGTTAGATGCGGCCGCTCAAGAACATCAAATTCTCGACACAGTCTGGAATGAAAGGATCACACGTCAGGCTACATGTCGCGAAATTTCAGTCTGATTGAGGCCTCGCGTTGCTAACTTAACGAGCTACAACTTTGGAAAAGAACTTTTGTGAAGTTTCGACTTTTAGGAAGGTCCCGTGATTGTCGGAAGCTGTGAGATGCTGCCGCTCAAGAACATCAAATTATCGACACAGTCTGCAATGAAAGGATCACACCTCAGGCTACAAGTCGCGAAATTTCAATCTGATTGAGGCCTCGCGGAACTAACGTAACGAGCTACAGCTTTGAAAAAGAACTTTTGTGAAGTTTCGAATTTTTGGAGGGTCCCGCGATTGTCGGAAGCTGTTAGATGCGGCCGCTCAATAACATCAAATTATCGACACAGTCTGCAATGAAAGGATCACACCTCAGGCTACAAGTCGCAAAATTTCAGTCTGATTGAGGCCTCGCGGAGCTAACGTAACGAGCTACAACTTTGAAAAAGAACTTTTGTGAAGTTTCGACTTTTTGGAGGGTCCCGCGATTGTCGGAAGCTGTGAGATGCTGCCACTCAAGAACATCAAATTCTCGACACAATCTGGAATGAAAGGATCACACCTCAGGCAACAAGTCGCGAAATTTAAAACTGACTGAGGCCTCGCGTTGCTAACTTAACGAGCTAAAACTTTGGAAAAGAACTTTTGTGAAGTTTCGACTTTTAGGAAGGTCCCGCGATTGTCCGAAGCTGTGAGATGCTGCCGCTCAAGAACATCAAATTCTCGACACAGTCTGCTGTGAAAGGATCACACCTCAGGCTACAAGTCGCGAAATTTCAGTCTGATTGAGGCCTCGCGGAGCTAACGTAACGAGCTACAACTTTGAAAAAGAACTTTTGTGAAGATTCGACTTTTAGGAGGGTCCCGCGATTGTCGGAAGCTGTGAGATGCTGCCGCTCAAGTACATCAAATTCTCGACACAGTCTGCGATGAAAGGATCATACCTCAGGCTACAAGTCGTAAAATTTCAGTCTGATTGAGGCCACGCGGAGCTAACTTAACGAGCTACAACTTTGAAAAAGAACTTTTGTGAAGTATCGACTTTTTGGAAGGTCCCGCGATTGTCGGAAGCTGTGAGATGCTGCCGCTCAAGAACATCAAATTCTCGACACAGTCTGCAATGAAAGGATCACACCTCAGGCTACAAGTCGCGAAATTTCAGTCTGATTGAGGCCTCGTGTTGCTAACTTAACGAGCTACAACTTTGGAAAAGAACTTTTGTGAAGTTTCGACTTTTATGAAGGGCCCGCGATTGTCGGAAGCTGTGAGATGCTGCCGCTCAAGAACATCAATTTCTCGACACACTCTGCAATGAAAGTATCACACCTCGGGCTACAAGTCGTGAAATTTCAGTCTGATTGAGGCCTCGCGGAGCTAACGTAACGAGCTACAACTTTGAAAAAGAACTTTTGTGAAGTTTCGACTTTTTGGAGGGTCCCGCGATTGTCGAAAGCTGTGAGATGCTGCCGCTCAAGAACATCAAATTCTCGACACAGTCTGGAATGAAAGGATCACACCTCAGGCTACAAGTCTCGAAATTTCAGTCTGATTGAGGCCTCGATTCGCTAACCTATTGAGCTACAACTTTGGAAAAGAACTTTTGTGAAGTATCGACTTTTTGGAAGGTCCCGCGATTGTCGGAAGCTGTGAGATGCTGCCGCTCAAGAACATCAATTTCTCGACACACTCTGCATTGAAAGGATCACACCTCAGGCTACAAGTCGCGAAATTTCAGTCTGATTGCGGCCTCGCGGAGTTAACGTAACGAGCTACAACTTTGAAAATGAACTTTTGTGATGTTTCGACTTTTAGGAGGGTCCCGCGATTGTCGGAAGCTGTGAGATGCTGCCGCTCAAGAACATCTTATTCTCGACACAGTCTGCAGTGAAAGGATCACACCTCAGGCTACTAGTCGCGAAATTTCAGTCTGATTGAGGCCTCGCGGAGCTAACGTAACGAGCTACAACTATGAAAAAGAACTTTTTTGGGATGTTTCGACTTTTTGGAGGGTCCCGCGATTGTCGGAAGCTGTGAGATGCTACCGCTCAAGAACATCAAATTCTCGACACAGTCTGCAGTGAAAGGATCACACCTCAGGCTACAAGTCGCGAAATTTCAGTCTGATTGAGGCCTCGCGGAGCTAACGTAACGAGCTACAACTTTGAAAAAGAACTTTTGTGAAGTTTCGACTTTTTTGAGGGTCCCGCGATTGTCGAAAGCTGTGAGATGCTGCCGCTCAAGAACATCAAATTCTCGACACAGTCTGGAATGAAAGGATCACACCTCAGGCTACAAGTCTCGAAATTTCAGTCTGATTGAGGCCTCGCGTTGCTAACCTATTGAGCTGCAACTTTGGAAAAGAACTTTTGTGAAGTATCGACTTTTTGGAAGGTCCCGCGATTGTCGGAAGCTGTGAGATGCTGCCGCTCAAGAACATCAAATTCTCGACACAATCTGGAATGAAAGGATCACACCTCAGGCTACAAGTCGCGAAATTTCAAACTGACTGAGGCCTCGCGTTGCTAACTTAACGAGCTAAAACTTTGGAAAAGAACTTTTGTGAAGTTTCGACTTTTAGGAAGGTCCCGCGATTGTCCGAAGCTGTGAGATGCTGCCGCTCAAGAACATCAAATTCTCGACACAGTCTGCAGTGAAAGGATCACACCTCAGGCTACAGGTCGCGAAATTTCAGTCTGATTGAGGCCTCGCGGAGCTAACGTAACGAGCTACAACTTTGAAAAAGAACTTTTGTGAAGTTTCGACTTTTTGGAGGGTCCCGCGATTGTCGGAAGCTGTGAGATGCTGCCGCTCAAGAACATCAAATTCTCGACACAATCTGGAATGAAAGGAACACACCTCAGGCTACAAGTCGTGAAATTTCAAACTGATTGAGGCCTCGCGTTGCTAACTTAACGAGCTAAAACTTTGGAAAAGAACTTTTGTGAAGTTTCGACTTTAAGGAAGGTCCCGCGATTGTCGGAAGCTGGGAGATGCTGCCGCTCAAGAACATCAATTTCTCGACACAGTCTGCAGTGAAAGGATCACACCTCAGGCTACAAGTCGCGAAATTTCAGTCTGATTGAGGCCTCGCGGAGCTAACGTAACGAGCTACAACTTTGAAAAAGAACTTTTGTGAAGTTTCTACTTTTTGGAGGGTCCCGCGATTGTCGGAAGCTGTGAGATGCTGCCGCTCAAGAACATCAAATTCTCGACACAATCTGGAATGAAAGGATCACACCTCAGGCTTCAAGTCGCGAAATTTCAAACTGATTGAGGCCTCGCGTTGCTAACTTAACGAGCTAAAACTTTGGAAAAGAACTTTTGTGAAGTTTCGACTTTTAGGAAGGTCCCGCGATTGTCGGAAGCTGGGAGATGCTGCCGCTCAAGTACATCAAATTCTCGACACAGTCTGCGATGAAAGGATCATACCTCAGGCTACAAGTCGCGAAATTTCAAACTGATTGAGGCCTCGCGTTGCTAACTTAACGAGCTAAAACTTTGGAAAAGAACTTTAGTGAAGTTTCGACTTTTAGGAAGGTCCCGCGATTGTCCGAAGCTGTGAGATGCTGCCGCTCAAGAACATCAAATTCTCGACACAGTCTGCAGTGAAAGGATCACACCTCAGGCTACAAGTCGCGAAATTTCAGTCTGATTGAGGCCTCGCGGAGCTAACGTAACGAGCTACAACTTTGAAAAAGAACTTTTGTGAAGTTTCGACTTTTTGGAGGGTCCCGCGATTGTCGGAAGCTGTGAGATGCTGCCACTCAAGAACATCAAATTCTCGACACAATCTGGAATGAAAGGATCACACCTCAGGCAACAAGTCGCGAAATTTAAAACTGACTGAGGCCTCGCGTTGCTAACTTAACGAGCTAAAACTTTGGAAAAGAACTTTTGTGAAGTTTCGACTTTTAGGAAGGTCCCGCGATTGTCCGAAGCTGTGAGATGCTGCCGCTCAAGAACATCAAATTCTCGACACAGTCTGCTGTGAAAGGATCACACCTCAGGCTACAAGTCGCGAAATTTCAGTCTGATTGAGGCCTCGCGGAGCTAACGTAACGAGCTACAACTTTGAAAAAGAACTTTTGTGAAGATTCGACTTTTAGGAGGGTCCCGCGATTGTCGGAAGCTGTGAGATGCTGCCGCTCAAGTACATCAAATTCTCGACACAGTCTGCGATGAAAGGATCATACCTCAGGCTACAAGTCGTAAAATTTCAGTCTGATTGAGGCCACGCGGAGCTAACTTAACGAGCTACAACTTTGAAAAAGAACTTTTGTGAAGTATCGACTTTTTGGAGGGTCCCGCGATTGTCGGAAGCTGTGAGATGCTGCCGCTCAAGAACATCAAATTCTCGACACAGTCTGCAGTGAAAGGATCACACCTCAGGCTACAGGTCGCGAAATTTCAGTCTGATTGAGGCCTCGCGGAGCTAACGTAACGAGCTACAACTTTGAAAAAGAACTTTTGTGAAGTTTCGACTTTTTGGAGGGTCCCGCGATTGTCGGAAGCTGTGAGATGCTGCCACTCAAGAACATCAAATTCTCGACACAATCTGGAATGAAAGGATCACACCTCAGGCAACAAGTCGCGAAATTTAAAACTGACTGAGGCCTCGCGTTGCTAACTTAACGAGCTAAAACTTTGGAAAAGAACTTTTGTGAAGTTTCGACTTTTAGGAAGGTCCCGCGATTGTCCGAAGCTGTGAGATGCTGCCGCTCAAGAACATCAAATTCTCGACACAGTCTGCTGTGAAAGGATCACACCTCAGGCTACAAGTCGCGAAATTTCAGTCTGATTGAGGCCTCGCGGAGCTAACGTAACGAGCTACAACTTTGAAAAAGAACTTTTGTGAAGATTCGACTTTTAGGAGGGTCCCGCGATTGTCGGAAGCTGTGAGATGCTGCCGCTCAAGTACATCAAATTCTCGACACAGTCTGCGATGAAAGGATCATACCTCAGGCTACAAGTCGTAAAATTTCAGTCTGATTGAGGCCACGCGGAGCTAACTTAACGAGCTACAACTTTGAAAAAGAACTTTTGTGAAGTATCGACTTTTTGGAAGGTCCCGCGATTGTCGGAAGCTGTGAGATGCTGCCGCTCAAGAACATCAAATTCTCGACACAGTCTGCAATGAAAGGATCACACCTCAGGCTACAAGTCGCGAAATTTCAGTCTGATTGAGGCCTCGTGTTGCTAACTTAACGAGCTACAACTTTGGAAAAGAACTTTTGTGAAGTTTCGACTTTTATGAAGGGCCCGCGATTGTCGGAAGCTGTGAGATGCTGCCGCTCAAGAACATCAATTTCTCGACACACTCTGCAATGAAAGTATCACACCTCGGGCTACAAGTCGTGAAATTTCAGTCTGATTGAGGCCTCGCGGAGCTAACGTAACGAGCTACAACTTTGAAAAAGAACTTTTGTGAAGTTTCGACTTTTTGGAGGGTCCCGCGATTGTCGAAAGCTGTGAGATGCTGCCGCTCAAGAACATCAAATTCTCGACACAGTCTGGAATGAAAGGATCACACCTCAGGCTACAAGTCTCGAAATTTCAGTCTGATTGAGGCCTCGATTCGCTAACCTATTGAGCTACAACTTTGGAAAAGAACTTTTGTGAAGTATCGACTTTTTGGAAGGTCCCGCGATTGTCGGAAGCTGTGAGATGCTGCCGCTCAAGAACATCAATTTCTCGACACACTCTGCATTGAAAGGATCACACCTCAGGCTACAAGTCGCGAAATTTCAGTCTGATTGCGGCCTCGCGGAGTTAACGTAACGAGCTACAACTTTGAAAATGAACTTTTGTGATGTTTCGACTTTTAGGAGGGTCCCGCGATTGTCGGAAGCTGTGAGATGCTGCCGCTCAAGAACATCTTATTCTCGACACAGTCTGCAGTGAAAGGATCACACCTCAGGCTACTAGTCGCGAAATTTCAGTCTGATTGAGGCCTCGCGGAGCTAACGTAACGAGCTACAACTATGAAAAAGAACTTTTTTGGGATGTTTCGACTTTTTGGAGGGTCCCGCGATTGTCGGAAGCTGTGAGATGCTACCGCTCAAGAACATCAAATTCTCGACACAGTCTGCAGTGAAAGGATCACACCTCAGGCTACAAGTCGCGAAATTTCAGTCTGATTGAGGCCTCGCGGAGCTAACGTAACGAGCTACAACTTTGAAAAAGAACTTTTGTGAAGTTTCGACTTTTTTGAGGGTCCCGCGATTGTCGAAAGCTGTGAGATGCTGCCGCTCAAGAACATCAAATTCTCGACACAGTCTGGAATGAAAGGATCACACCTCAGGCTACAAGTCTCGAAATTTCAGTCTGATTGAGGCCTCGCGTTGCTAACCTATTGAGCTGCAACTTTGGAAAAGAACTTTTGTGAAGTATCGACTTTTTGGAAGGTCCCGCGATTGTCGGAAGCTGTGAGATGCTGCCGCTCAAGAACATCAAATTCTCGACACAATCTGGAATGAAAGGATCACACCTCAGGCTACAAGTCGCGAAATTTCAAACTGACTGAGGCCTCGCGTTGCTAACTTAACGAGCTAAAACTTTGGAAAAGAACTTTTGTGAAGTTTCGACTTTTAGGAAGGTCCCGCGATTGTCCGAAGCTGTGAGATGCTGCCGCTCAAGAACATCAAATTCTCGACACAGTCTGCAGTGAAAGGATCACACCTCAGGCTACAGGTCGCGAAATTTCAGTCTGATTGAGGCCTCGCGGAGCTAACGTAACGAGCTACAACTTTGAAAAAGAACTTTTGTGAAGTTTCGACTTTTTGGAGGGTCCCGCGATTGTCGGAAGCTGTGAGATGCTGCCGCTCAAGAACATCAAATTCTCGACACAATCTGGAATGAAAGGAACACACCTCAGGCTACAAGTCGTGAAATTTCAAACTGATTGAGGCCTCGCGTTGCTAACTTAACGAGCTAAAACTTTGGAAAAGAACTTTTGTGAAGTTTCGACTTTAAGGAAGGTCCCGCGATTGTCGGAAGCTGGGAGATGCTGCCGCTCAAGAACATCAATTTCTCGACACAGTCTGCAGTGAAAGGATCACACCTCAGGCTACAAGTCGCGAAATTTCAGTCTGATTGAGGCCTCGCGGAGCTAACGTAACGAGCTACAACTTTGAAAAAGAACTTTTGTGAAGTTTCTACTTTTTGGAGGGTCCCGCGATTGTCGGAAGCTGTGAGATGCTGCCGCTCAAGAACATCAAATTCTCGACACAATCTGGAATGAAAGGATCACACCTCAGGCTTCAAGTCGCGAAATTTCAAACTGATTGAGGCCTCGCGTTGCTAACTTAACGAGCTAAAACTTTGGAAAAGAACTTTTGTGAAGTTTCGACTTTTAGGAAGGTCCCGCGATTGTCGGAAGCTGGGAGATGCTGCCGCTCAAGTACATCAAATTCTCGACACAGTCTGCGATGAAAGGATCATACCTCAGGCTACAAGTCGCGAAATTTCAGTCTGATTGAGGCCACGCGGAGCTAACTTAACGAGCTACAACTTTGAAAAGAACTTTTGTGAAGTATCGACTTTTTGGAGGGTCCCGCGATTGTCGGAAGCTGTGAGATGCTGCCGCTCAAGAACATCAAATTCTCGACACAGTCTGCAGTGAAAGGATCACACCTCAGGCTACAGGTCGCGAAATTTCAGTCTGATTGAGGCCTCGCGGAGCTAACGTAACGAGCTACAACTTTGAAAAAGAACTTTTGTGAAGTTTCGACTTTTTGGAGGGTCCCGCGATTGTCGGAAGCTGTGAGATGCTGCCACTCAAGAACATCAAATTCTCGACACAATCTGGAATGAAAGGATCACACCTCAGGCAACAAGTCGCGAAATTTAAAACTGACTGAGGCCTCGCGTTGCTAACTTAACGAGCTAAAACTTTGGAAAAGAACTTTTGTGAAGTTTCGACTTTTAGGAAGGTCCCGCGATTGTCCGAAGCTGTGAGATGCTGCCGCTCAAGAACATCAAATTCTCGACACAGTCTGCTGTGAAAGGATCACACCTCAGGCTACAAGTCGCGAAATTTCAGTCTGATTGAGGCCTCGCGGAGCTAACGTAACGAGCTACAACTTTGAAAAAGAACTTTTGTGAAGATTCGACTTTTAGGAGGGTCCCGCGATTGTCGGAAGCTGTGAGATGCTGCCGCTCAAGTACATCAAATTCTCGACACAGTCTGCGATGAAAGGATCATACCTCAGGCTACAAGTCGTAAAATTTCAGTCTGATTGAGGCCACGCGGAGCTAACTTAACGAGCTACAACTTTGAAAAAGAACTTTTGTGAAGTATCGACTTTTTGGAAGGTCCCGCGATTGTCGGAAGCTGTGAGATGCTGCCGCTCAAGAACATCAAATTCTCGACACAATCTGGAATGAAAGGATCACACCTCAGGCAACAAGTCGCGAAATTTAAAACTGACTGAGGCCTCGCGTTGCTAACTTAACGAGCTAAAACTTTGGAAAAGAACTTTTGTGAAGTTTCGACTTTTAGGAAGGTCCCGCGATTGTCCGAAGCTGTGAGATGCTGCCCGCTCAAGAACATCAAATTCTCGACACAGTCTGCAGTGAAAGGATCACACCTCAGGCTACAGGTCGCGAAATTTCAGTCTGATTGAGGCCTCGCGGAGCTAACGTAACGAGCTACAACTTTGAAAAAGAACTTTTGTGAAGTTTCGACTTTTTGGAGGGTCCCGCGATTGTCGAAGCTGTGAGATGCTGCC